>NC_079190.1:47656428-47956428 GCF_029499605.1 Hyla sarda
GGTTGTGAGCACAGACCACTTCTCGGTTCCTATGCTTCCTGGCTGATGTGTTGGTCACTTTTGAATGCTGGCGGTGCTTTCACTCTAGTGGTATCATGAGACAGAGTCTACAACCCACACAAGTGGCTCAGGTAGTGCAGCTCATCCAGGATGGCACATCAATGCGAGCTGTGGCAAGAAGGTTTGCTGTGTCTGTCCAGAGCATGGAGGCGCTACCAGGAGACAGGTGAGTACATCAGGAGATGTGGAGGAGGCTGTAGGGGAGCAACAACCCTACAGCAGGACCGCTACCTCCACCTTTGTGCAAGGAGGAGCACTGCCAGAGCCCTGCAAAATGACCTCCAGCAGGCCACAAATGTGCATGTGTCCACTCAAACGAACAGAAACAGACTCAACGAGGGTGGTATGAGGGCCCGACGTCCACAGGTGGGGGTTGTGCTTACAGCCCAACACCGTCCAGAATGTTTGGCATTTGCCAGAGAACACCAAGATTAGCAAATTCACCACTGGCGCCCTGTGCTCTTCATAGATGAAAGCAGGTTCACACTGAGAACATGTGACAGACATGGTAGTCTGGAGACACCATGGAGAACGTTCTGCTGCCTGCAACATCCTCCAGCATGACCGATTTGGCGGTGGGTCAGTAATGGTGTGGGGTGGCATTTCTTCTGGGGGCCGCACAGCCCTCCATATACTTGCCAGAGGTAGCCTGACTGCTATTAGGTACCGAGATGAGATCCTCAGACCCCTTGTGAGACCATATGCTGGTGCGGTTGGCCCTGCGTTCCTCCTAATGCAAGACAATGCTAGATGTCATGTGGCTGGAGTGCGTCAGCAGTTCCTGCAAGAGGAAGGCATTGATGCTATGGACTGGCCCTCCCGTTCCCCAGACCAGAATCTGATTGAGCACATTTGGGACATCATGTCTCGCTCCATCCACCAAGGCCACGTTGCACCACAGACTGTCCAGGAGTTGGCCACCTCATCTGGATCATGCCCAGGCGTTATAGGGAGGTCATACGGGCATGTGGAGGAAACGCACACTACTGAGCCTCATTTTGACTTGTTTGAAGGACATGGGTTGATAAATTTGATTTCCATTGCTAATTTTTGTGTGATTTTGCTGTCAGAACATTCAACTATGTAAAGACGAAAGTATTTCATACGATTGGTTCATTCAGATCTAGGATGTGTTATCTTAGTGTTCCTTTTACTTTTTTTGAGCAGTGTATTTTTGTGACATTCTGTCTGGGGCCAGTCATTGACTGCATAATATTTTTAATTGTTTTTCTCCAGCTTAAACTCAATAGAGTTGCTATAGAGGTGCACGAGTACTGTATTTCAGATAAAGGCAAAATAATTGCTTTATTCTTTGTTTTTGTTATTTGTCTGTTGTATGATAACCTTACAATTTCTGGGTGTAAACCCTTTCATCATGCCTGATGAAAGGGTTTACACCCAGAAACACGTTGTGTGAACGTAATAAAGTTGGATCTACAATTACCGATAACGCCAGAGTTTTTACCGACTCCACCGGACATATAGCAGTGGGGAAACCACTTCCCAGCTTCACCCTCTCCTTTCCCTATCTTGATTCTACGCCGATGTTTTTGGTTTGGGAAGCCGCAGCAGCTTTACCTACTCCTGCATGCCTTTGTAAGCGTTGTGCCTGAATTAGCACAACCTCTTCAGGTGAGCACGTTTTCTCCCTATGTGAATCTCCATGCAACATAGTTGATCCTGCACAAGGAAGCACCTTTTGTTTGTCTTTCTTCAATCTTACAATTTACTCTGATCTTTTCCTGTTCTTGTTTTTAAGGTTTTCTAAAATGTTTACAATTAAAATGATTTATGTAACGCCGCTGGTTGAAAACCACCGGCGTACTGTGTGTCATATCTCTTACTTAGATCAAGCTGCCTGTTCTGTATCATGTCCTGCTGCTGCCATGGCTGCAGTTTCTCCTCTGTCCTCTAGGGGCTGTGCACGAGCACTGGCTGAGACTAATAGGGCCAGTGTGAACTCCCTATTGGATTCCTAGCCAATTCCTGCCAGGCACCACCTAGTGCTTGGGGTAGGGTTGGGAGGTATGACCAAATATCTGTATCACAGTATTTATTTTTAACTTACGGCGGTTCCACGGTATAGAACAGTATTTTCTCACCCCCCCCCCCCCCCAAATCACATGACCCGCCAGCGCTGTTCTTAATAGCAGGTCCACAAGCAAAATTTCACCCATGGAAATCACTGAAAATCTGTTGCAAAATAGGCATGTTACATACAGATCTGCAACTAAAGGAGTATGCTATGGAGCTGCTTTGCAGTATTTCTGCCAAGTGTAAATATAACCTAAAGCTATGTACACAACCCGGCAATCAACAGATGAGATGTCCCTCTCTCCCTCCATATCCCAAAGGCCACCCCAACCAGAAAATAATAGCTGATTTATACTACACCAATATTTGGGCGGAACATAACCTACCCTCCCTGGGTTCTCTCCCTCTGACACTTTAATAACTGTATTTTCTGCATTTCCTCCAAACATTGAGCTCGTTTTATGGTGTGAAGCACTTCAAGTGCAGAACAAACAATGAGACAAGCTGGAGGGGGATTAAAAAAATTAGATAACTCTGGCCAATGGCCAAAGTTATTTTAGGGCGGTCATTTTTAGACAGATTGAGTTAGCCCTGTGTGTAGCATAGTAGGACCACACCAGTTAAAATAGTCTGACAACACAGAGATTGTGTGTCCGGGTAAAAGACGCAGAAGTCGAAAACATTTCTTAGAACACAAAGCTACTATGACCTCTGCATCTTTCAATTTACGCAGAGGAACACACAGACTGATCATCAACCCCTCAAACAGGAATATATTGTGTCAGGGGTCTGTAAAATGGTTACAAAATTAAATAGTACATACTATTTAAGAGCATGTGTCAATAGACAGGTCTTATGATTTTAGGGTCTTTTTGTGAATACATTTACTATTAGCAACTTTGTAATCAACTTGTAATCAACTTGAACCAGATGACCATAATTGTGCTGCTACTGCCCATTTATTTCTATTTGGCACAGTCTGGCTCTAGTGGACGTGCAGAAATGCTATAGCACAGTGCTAAGCAGATTGCTTCCGTCTCTTAATTGTACAGATTGTGGGATCACCGCACCCAGACCCCATGATCAATCAAGCTATTTTGCAAATTAGGTGAAACGGACATGTTGCTATCTTCATGGGTTCTTTGAATATACGGCAATTATACAGCCCAGTAAATGGCATAAATGGCACGTGGCGATACAAAATATTTCCATTTTTAGATTACTTTTTTTTTTATATTAAAAAAAATGGGAAGAGGGGAACAATTTGAATTATGTTTTCATGATACACTGCTCAAAAAAAATAAAGTGAACACTAAGATAACACATCCTAGATCTGAATGAATGAACTAATCGTATGAAATACTCTCGTCTTTACATAGTTGAATGTGCGGACAACAAAATCACACAAAAATTATCAATGGAAATCAAATGTATCAACCCATGGAGGTCTGGATATGGAGTCACACTCAAAATCAAAGTGGAAAAACCCCACTACAGGCTGAAGTGCACGTGTCCAGCTGATCGGTCGGTCTGTTTGCTTCCTTCTTCCATTAGCCCGGTACGTCACACGGCGCTTCAGCCTATCACCAGTCGCAGTGATGTCCCGCCTCTGCCAGTGATAGGCTAAAGCGCCGTGTGACGTCCCGGGCTAAGGGAAGTAGTAAACAGACAGCCTGGCCGACCGATCAGCTGTTGCGGAGCTCCGGGGGAACGTAGGAAGGTAAGTGAAAGTTTGTTTTCTCTTTTTTTGCAGCCCGGGCAGGATGGAATAAGAATAGTCTGCACCGGACATCTCCTTTAAGGCATTGTTTCCAAACCAGGGTGCCCCCAGGTGTTGCAAAACTACAACACCCAGAATGCCTGGACAGCCAGCTGTCCAGGCATGCTGGGAGTTGTAGTTTTACAACATCTGGAGGCACCTGGTTGGGAAACACTGCCTTAAGGAAATAGCAACATTTTATTTTTCCTCCTCCCCTTTTAAAATTCATAACTTTCTAATAAGATCTTTCATTCTACCATAAAAAGTTTTTTTTACGCAGTGCACTTTATGGTAAAATTTAAAAACATTATCTTTATTCTGTAGGTCAATGCTAGAGATGAGCGAACTTACAGTAAATTCGATTCGTCAAGAACTTCTTGGCTCGGCAGTTGATGACTTATCCTGCATAAATGAGTTCAGCTTTCAGGTGCTCCGGTGGGCTGGAAAAGGTGGATACAGTCCTAGGAAAGAGTCTCCTAGGACTGTATCCACCTTTTCCAGCCCACCGGAGCACCTGAAAGCTGAACTCATTTATGCAGGATAAGTCATCAACTGCCGAGCCGAGAAGTTCGTGATGAATCGAATTTACTGTAAATTCGCTCCTCTCTAGTCAATGCGATTAAAATCATACCCAATGTATATAGTGTTTTTATTATTATTATTATTATTATTATTATTATTATTATTATTATTATTATTATTATTATTATTATTAATGCACTACTTGCATATATACTCCTCACTTACATAAAAATTTATATTACATATTTATCAAAGACATTAATAAAACATACAATTTCTTTATAAACCATGCCTCTCCCTTACATTGTTTACTTTTCAGGGTCATAAATACTATATTCAAAATAATTTGGACAATTACGCTCGTGGTGATACCAAATATGTTATTACATTTTTTTTTTTTTTTTTTTTTTAGCAAAATATGAAAATAATGGAGATTTACATTTTTTATTAGGGGAGAGGGTTTTATATAAATTTTACAAACATTTTTTTATTTATTTTACACTTTTTAGTCCCCAAAGGGGACTTTTATATGCAATCTTTAGATTGCATTTACTGTATAATGCTATGCCTATGCATAGCATTACACAGTATGATCAGCGATCCACTGATATAGCCTGGCTAAGTCCAGACTATATCGACGCTGCCCTGCATAACTGATAGTAGCCGACACTCACTGCTCTAAAAGGGAGCGCAGCTCCTGCACTAGCTTCAAACCCACTTAAAGATTTAGGGTGTACAGGTACGCCCTTTGGCCTTAAGTACCAGGACACAAGGGCATATTTGTACGCCCGATGCCCTAAACTGGTTAAAGGGGTTTTCCAGCAACATTTTTATATTTTTATTAAAGGTGTTATCCAGGAAAAAACTTTTTTATATATCTCAACTGGCTCCAGAAAGTTAAACAGATATGTGAATTACTTCTATTAAAAAATGAGTTTCTGAAGTTGTGTTGTTCTTTTCTGTCTAAGTGCTCTCTGATGACACGTGTCTCGGGAACCGCCCAGTTTAGAAACAAATCCCCATAGAAAACCTCTTCTAAACTGGGCTGTTCCCGAGACACGTGTCATCAGAAAGCACTTAGACAGAAAGGAACAACTCAACTTCAGAAGCTCATAAGCACTGTTTAACTTTCTGGAGCCAGTTGATATATATAAAAAAGTGGATCAAAGTTCCTGGATAACCCCTTTAAGAAATGTTCTCCTTTCACAAACTGGCTTGCAACAAAATACTGGTTGGAAAAAAAAATCTCCATCACTGACTTTATAGGGATGATTTCCTTTGCAGGGCACTGTTAATAGGCCTCGATAGTTAAGAACATTTTTAGTTCAACCATTGCCCAAGACCATCACCTGAAATATTCTTTTGCAGTTCCCATGAAATTCCATGCTGAGTCCGATGTTGCTGGTTTTGCTTGAACTTGAGAATTCTATTAGAAGTGCTGTTAATATGGAACAAGCCAACGTTTGCTGCAAAGAGGAAAACAATAAAAAAATAAATCAATCATACATTTGAAAAATTCTTAACATTTTAACAAATGTTAAACCACAGCCTTCATAGTAATACAAGAGTTTAACACCCACCCCCTCTAACCAAAGCAGCAGGTTCAGGGTCAGCAGCTGTTTTGCTTGGCTGAAAAACTCAATCAACTGTGCTCATTAATTAGAAAAAGATCACAATGACGCTGTTCACACAAGTATACTTCACCAGGCATGAAACTGGATTATGTGCAAAGAAAGACTACCCTTAGAGATCTGCACATACACAGCCAAACACAGTCATAGGTCAGTATGATGAAAAATGAAAGCAATGTTAGGCTTGAATCACACATGCAATTGAGCCAGAGGCAGAACTAAATGTAAAAGGTTGGAGATTTATAAAGAAAAAGATTCAGCTCCCTCCTTTTTTGTACGCAGTCCTGTGTTTAGAGTTTATTTAAAAAAAAAAAAAAAAATATTCCAATCTTCAGGTATGTTCTAGAGTAGGAGAAGCTAAGCAGATTGATATATAGCCCACGTATAAAGAAGAAAGTGCTCGCTTGCACTCATTAGATGTGGGCGCTCAGAGTTTAATAGCCGTTTTCGCACACAGCCGTGTGCTTCTTCCGGCCTCTGAGGAGGCCGGAAGAAGCACACGGCTGTGTGCAAAAACATCTGTTAGCCTCTGAGCGCCCACATCTACTGTCTCCCTGCTGCACGGAGGGTCCATGAAGATACCTACTACTAGGACGGTGAGTAAGCAAGCACTTTCTTCTTTATACGTGGACATTTATTCCTAAACCTTTTATCGACTTGGCACCCTGTCAGTAGTATTTAATTTATCAGCTTTGGCCACTGAATTAAACTGGGAACTGTTGCAGTGTTACATTATAGGAGGATTGCTAGTAGCTGACAGTGCTCTCTATAGTTTACTCTTTTTGCACATCTTTTGCGCTAAGTAGTCATAGTCGGTAAATCTGCTGTGGATTCGGCTATGCACTGACGCAGTGTGTCCGCAAAACAATAGTGGCAAATTTACAGAGCCATTGAGGTCAATGAATAGCAGAATCCACAGAAGACGTGATACATGTAAATGTTCCCTGAAAGAAGTCGTCTCATCAGAAACAACCGCACAGTCCTAGCTCCTGGTATCCCTGGCAAAATTTGAAAGAGTCCCAAAAAATGCTAAAACCATAAATCTGTCCCGTACCCAGTTTATTTATTTATTTTTATTTTCGCACGATGTACTTAGAACAAAAGCATCAACATACATAACATTTTTGCAAACAAATAAATATACAATACTCCAAAATGCACCATCGTAGCATTTTAGATTACCAAAGAGATAATAAAATCTACATTATGTCCAAGAATTATAGGTGTCAGACAGAACATGAAACACTCCAGAAAGGTTTAAAGTTAAGGGACAGCAGCCAAGTCTATGGGAAAGTGGATATGGGACAAATCAGTGTTTTACATGTTATCAGGAGGCGCTGGCAGAAGAATCCTGAACAATAAAACACTGTAAGCGAGCTGTCAGGCACGGTCATTAGCGGCGGCACAGTGTTGGCACACACTGCTACTGTACAGCAGAGCTCTGTGTGCGTTCTGCGTCTAACACCAGCAGCACTTACTGCATCACCTGAAAGACATCCACCTCGCACCCATTTATATGCACTCACCTCAATATACACATTCCCTTTAGGTTGTTCTTTACACAACACTTTCTAGGATATTTTATCAAGCAATTTTACGTCTGCTTGCTGAATAAGGTTCAATTTCAAGCATAATAAACACTTCATATGGAAGGTTTTCATGCAGATGTAACCTTATCTGATTTAACATCAGTCCAAAAATTCACACATTCATATAGTAAACCAATTCCGAAACATGGTGAGAGATATACGAAGGCTATATAAAAAGAACAAAGCATATACGGAGGAAAAGATGCAGAATGGATCACTGCCTTAGTGCGGACTATATTACAGTATAGAAAAAGATCCAGTTAACATAGGATGTATAACAGGTAAAGATTTAGAAAAGATGTAGAAGGAGCTGTGTTCTGGCAATAGACAACATAAAACAGGGCTACATATAACCCACAGGCTTAGTCAATGGACAGTAAAGAAAATTACTGAGCCTTTGTACAGAAAAAAAAAAAGAAGCATATGATGACAAGCAAAAATAAGGGAGGAAAAAAAAAAAAAATAAATAAATCAGAATATCACACCACAAACATAAAATATAAAAGATTATAACTTAAGACAAAATATAGGGGGTGGGACGCGAAGGGGAAATTAGGGGCCAATGGGAGGAAATAAAGAAAAAAAAAAGGGAGGGGCGCTGCACCACAAAAAAAAAAAAGAAAACAAAAAAAAATGATGACAGAAAAATAAAAGAAAAAGAAATTCTATTATATATATATATATATATATATATATATACACATACAAACGGGATATATAAAAAGGAGGAAACAAGAATAAAAGATAAAAGGATGTATGGAAGAAAGGGAAACACACACGGAATGGACAAATCAAGCTTATACAGCAAACATACACCTGAAGCATTTTAGTAGACCAATTTTAAAACTTTGTGGGGGATATTTATCAAAGTTGTCTATGTCCCGCATCAATATAGACCAAACTACAGAGTGTTTGGCTGGTCTATTGTGCACCTAATTTATCAAATGGCGCAAGGCTCTTGATAAATTCTGGGCACAGACTGCATGATCTATGCTTTATAAATAGAAAAAAAAAAACTGATGGGCACCACCTCAATAAAGATAGGGTGCAATAAGCTGCAACTAAATATAGACCCAGAAGAAGAGAGAAAGCTAGCAGCCATATATAAATTGCACACCACAAATATTCAATATGTTCCAAAAAATATATATATAAATCTTTATTTATCACAAATTTGTGATAAATAAAGATTTATATATATATTTTTTGGAACATATTGAATATTTGTGGTGTGCAATTTATATATGGCTGCTAGCTTTCTCTCCTTCTTGATCTATGCTTTAGTCTATATTTAAACCTGCTCCAACATGGTCTGACATTTCGGCGTACTTTCAGCCTATGCGACTTGTCGCTGAAAAGTCGCTTTTGATAAATTCAGCACCAATGCATTTTTCAATGCATTTCCGTCTAAAATAGACTAGCATGCATCATGTTCTAAAAATCCTCTAGAGCAAAAGTCGCAGAAAAGTCGCACATATTTAGACTGCGACTTTCTGTGCGACAAATTTAGACAAGAAAAACCAGTCTAAATCCTTTGATAAATCTCCCCCTGTGACTTTAAATATAAATACATTTTATTTAATTATAAAAAATAAAAAAAAATAATCAATTAGAAAATAAATGTTTAATAATAAGTTTGGAAGACCTAGGTCTGAAAGTTCCAATAGTAAAAATTACACCCAATACCTCAGTAGAGCAGAAGATTAAAGATGCAATGATACTATTTATGCAGGCTCCTAGAACAGCTGAGAGTCAAGCCCCAGTGCCACCAACTGGTGCATCTCTCCACATAAATGCCTCTCATGTCAGTACCTTGACCTTACAAACTCTTGTTATCTTAGTAAGCACGCGCCGAGCTTAATCCCTGTTGCCGGCCGATACCTAAACAGATCACAGTTGAATAGTACGAGTGTGTCACCGCCTTCCTTCCAGCGACAATACCAGTCCACAACAATGGCAGCTATTCCAACCTTATTCAGAGGTTAATGTCAACTGTAAACACCAGAAGCAGCAGTGCAGGGAGTGAGAGCGGAGTGACAGACACTCATAGGGGGGTATTTATCAATTTTGTCTGTTGAAAGTTTCTTTTTACCCTTTTTTTTTTCACTTTGGTTTTCGTGGACATGCGCCAAATTTATCATTTGGTGCAAGTTGTTAGTAATTTTGGCGCAAATGCTGAAATCAGCTGTTCACAGCGCCTTTTACACAGAACTTACCCCCACAGAGGACGCGTATTTTACCCTGTAGAGCAGCCATTTCGGAGTCCCCCCTGCAGTATATCAGCAAGCGACATGAGGTATTTTCTTTTGTGGGGTTCATGTGAAATGGATTTTATTTACAACTTGGGTAGTTTTTTTTTTTTGTTACTTTAGTGCAGTGGTCTTCAACCTGCGGACCTCCAGATGTTGCAAAACTACAATTCCCAGCATGCCCGGACAGCCGTTGGCTGTCCGGTCATGCTGGGAGTTGTAGTTTTGCAACATCTGGAGGTCCGCAGGTTGGAGACCACTGCTTTAGTACTTACCTTTCCTGAACCTGTGCGGCCATGTCCAATGCTGGCTCAACGGAGGGTGAAGGTTCCTCAGAGACAACTATGTCGCAGGATAGTATTGAGCAGCCCTGGAGGTGTCGCTGCTTTCACCAAAAACATTTTTTTTAATGTATTTTGACACCTTTACATTTTCTGACATTGCCAAGTGTGTTTTCCATGTGCAAAATTTCTTGGAGGGGATTTGCGCCCAGAAAAAAAAAAAAAGAAAAAAAAAAAAGGTATTTGCGACAAAATTCGATGATTTTCTGACTAAAGTTAAAATCACACACAGGACCGTGTGATTTTGAGAAAGTTGTAAAAATGACAGTGGAGAAGATGTGCCAAACTTTGGCGCAAAAAGACACTGCGCCAAATTATTGCGCCAAAGTTACGTGAAAACAAAAAACACATAAATCCTTTGATAAATACCTCCCATTGTGCCCGATACATGGCTGCACTTATTACCTGACACACAGGCTCAAGTGTTCGCTCCATCACTACTACATGACAAACAATACACCGACAGCCCTTCAGAACCTAGAGACTATATACCAGATCATCAGTGCAGGAACTTATGACTGAAAACCAAATTATATTCCCAGCAGGCTGTATAAGATCAAAATGAAAAGGCAGGATTCACAGCAGTAATATGGCTCCATGTGTCAGATGTAAATTCACAGCCAAAAACAAGATCTGACACAATTTTGGCTCATGCAAAAAGCCATATTACAACTAAGAATTCGGCCTTGCCCAAAATTACAGTATTTACTAGCAGCAGTGATTACAATAGCAGAGGAGAGCGGGCCAGGGAAGAGAACGTGTTCTGCTCCGCTAAACAAAACTTCATCCGAAAGCAAAATTAATCCATCAGAGATAAAAGAAAAACAAAAAACAAAAAGAAAAAACACCACCGCACAACTAAAGGAGGACTCCAGCCAGAAGTAACTTATCCCCTATCCACAGGACAGGGGATAAGGAGCTGATCGCAGGGGTCTGACCGCTGGGACCCCCCGCGATCTCTGGAACAGGAGCCGGCTCTAAGTGAGGAGCGCATGTTGCAGATGGGATGCGATGCGCTTCCATTCATTTCTATAGTAGTGCCGAAAAGACCCAACTACACCACTTGGGCATCATCGGTGCTCCCAAAGAAATGAATTGAGTGTGTGCCTTGCACGACATGCACTCCTCACTGAGACCAGTTCCGGAGATCGTGTGGGTCACAACGGTCGAGACTATGGATTGGGGATTAGTTAGTCTTGTAAGTTCTTCTTTAAGAAAAATGCATTAATCTACAATAATGCGCCAACAATAAAAAGCTTCTGTCAGAAAAGAACATGAAATATACATTTTTTAGGCACTGCAACCAACACGAAGTCAAAAAAAATTATAAATAAAAATGATAAAAACAACCCTTCCACCCTTAGAACCACAGAGCCAGAAAATGAAGTTTGAAATCCACTCTCTTGCTTGTACCAACAATTTAACAAGATAAACTTGAAAGCTCCTTTTATGAATTGAAGCTCAGCCTACAACCTAGCCAACCATTCCCAAATGTCTTCACCTTCCACCATTCTACGGTAAAGTGCCGACTTTAATCCAACAGGACATGGAGCATATTATCCAGGAATATAACGAACAGTCAGAGGCAGAAACAGCTGTTTAGGGAGGAACCAGCCTCACACTCACTGGACCGATATGAAGACACTATATAAAAGATCACTTTAGATCGTGTCATCTATTAAAAGATCATTTGAAGAACACTTATTAAAGAAATAGTGTAGGAGTTGTACTTATATATAAAACTCCTACACTATTTCTTTAACCTTTTAAGGACGCCGGGCGGATGCATACGCCCTGCATCCCGAGTCCTTAAGGACGTAGGGCGTATGCATCCGGGCACATCGCCCAGAGGGGTCCTGAGACCCCCCCCCCATGTCGGCGATCGCAGAAAATCGCATGTCAATTCAGACATGCGATTTTCTGCTATTCCGGGCTGATCGGGTCTCTGGTGATCCGAACACCCGGAAAATAGGGATGATCTAAGCTGTCAGGGACAGCCCTGATCATCCTGAGGGATAAGAGCGAGGTCGCAGTGCTGCGTTCTCCACCTATCCCCTGCCATTGGTCAGAACCGATTCCAAAAGGCTGCCTGGGCATGCTGAGAGTTGTAGTTTTGCAACATCTGGAGGGTCACAGTTTGGAGACCACTGTTACAGTGGTGCCCAAACGGTAGCCCTCCAGATGTTGCCAAACTACAACTCTCAGCATTCCTAGACTGCCCAGGCATGCTGGGAGTTTTAGTTCTGTAACATCTGTCCCTTCAGATTTTGCAATTTTCATGACATTTTTCAAAATTGCTGCTCTACTTTGAAGCCCTCTAATTTTTTCCAAAAAGCAAAAATAATGTCCATTTTATGATGCCAACATAAAGTAGTCATATTGTATTTGTGAATAAAAATTTAATTTGGAATATCCATTTTCCTTACAAGTAGAGAGCTTCAAAGTTAGAAAAATGCAAAATTTTCAAGAAATTTGGGGATTTTTCACCAAAAAAGGATGCAAGTAACGTCGAAAATTTACCACCAAAATAAAGTAGAATAGGTCACGAAAAAACAATCTCAGAATCACAATATTCGGTAAAAGCGTTTTCGAGTTATTAATTCGTAAAGCGACGGTGGTCAGAATTACGAAAAAGGGCTCAGTCCTTAAGGTGAAAAAGGGCTGCGTCCTTAAGGGGTTAATTACTGTTCTTTAAATATTTTAATAGACGACACTATCTAAAGTGAATAATATATTTTATATACATATATACATACATATACATATATATGTATATATATACACACACACACACACACACATTATATACATACACACACACATACATATATATACACATATACATACACTCTTCTCCCCAATGCTTGAATTAGCAACAGCTGCAGGGCTGCAATAGCGGACCCACCCTATGACAAATCTTCCCGTGCTACAACCTCTTCAGAAAATAGGTATAGTTCATGACAATAGAATGGAAGAGAAACAGAGGGAGCACTCACATTTGGGAGAAATTGCAGGCGATTATTTGTAGACGGTGCAGTGCATACACTTCATGGAGCGGGACGCCAGGGGTCCGTGGACCCCTGGCGTCCCGCTCCATGAAGTGTATGCACCGCACAGTCTACGAATATACAATCACCTGCAATTTCACCCAAACGCGAGTGCTCCCTCTGTTCCT
The DNA here is from genome assembly GCF_029499605.1 of Hyla sarda. Taxonomy (NCBI): domain Eukaryota; kingdom Metazoa; phylum Chordata; class Amphibia; order Anura; family Hylidae; genus Hyla; species Hyla sarda. The sequence continues at coordinate 47,669,789 of NC_079190.1, forward strand.
TTTCCATTGTAAATATATAATTTTTTATTCATTTATTAATTTTTTTTAACTTGCACTTTTATTGTCCCCTTCACCCTAACAACCTGCAGCAGCAGCAGCACGTGCTTTCCTCACACAACTCAGTGATCTTTCATCATCGATGATCATTCACAAAGAGCAAGTCACTTCACCCAAATGCTTGTACCTCTTAAATGGGACTCATTTTAAATGAAGAGGACATGGTCGGCGGAGAAGGAGCAGCTGCCGTTATACGTGTGACTATGTGGAGGTCAGCAGGGGAGCCAGGGCGGGCAACAGTGCAAGTGAAACAAGAATGGCATTAGGGTTATGGGATGAAAGGTCAATGGAGTAATTTACTTTCAAGAACACTCTAACAGCAGATGCAGGGGGCTGTAGTACCCTCATTAAAGAGGTATTAGTGTCTATGACAGAGGGGGATTAGCCACCAGCAGGTTTCATGAGAGACGAAGAACACCGCATTGCTACATACTTGATTGTTATGTCAATGTAAGGACGGTTTACAAGAGCTTTGTGTAGCCATCGCTATTCCCTGAAAGTAATGCTACTAGCAAAAGGTGTAAGGCGCTGAACACATTACATATGAAGCATACACATCGAGGAAGGCTGCCGACGTATGCGCCAAACGTATCCATAGTTTATTTTTTTACGAAATGGAGGTTAATATGTGGGGCCATAGACCTTTTACTTGGTATGAAATTATGCAGTTGTCCAAGATATTTCATACTGCACCGCCCACTAGGGACATATCCCATCCAAAATAAATTCTGAACAAATTAAAAAAATTAAAAAAAATTCTCTTTAGAAATTATGGCAAAAATAAATAAATAAATAAAAACACTAGGGGTCCCCATATGATCCAGAACAGAACGCTGTCCGGCTGCAGCAGCATCTTTGTCCCAGCTAAAGAACAGACTGGGACAAAATTTGGGCGGGAATAGTACTCCTCTGTGATCACTCCTGCCCTATCAGACTGCAGCATGAAAACAGAAAGGAGGGGGTAACAGCAGCCTGCAGTGATTGGATAAAGAGACCCAGCACATCACAGCAGACTCAGGGAGGAAGTGAATGCATAATGAATGAAGGGCGGGTTCAGTGCTTGCCACAGACACATCCCTTTCTGACCAGTGGATGCCAAAATGAGTGAGCAGCAAGACGGGGATTTGTGAGCCAAATACAGAGAACAGACACAAAAAAAAACACCTGTAAAGAATCTACATGACCAGGTGAGCAACATATAGAAGCAATAGTTTTTCTGTGATATGAAAGATACGCTTTAAAAATGAAAAAAGCGATCTGATTGGTTGCTATGGGTAACTGGTCAACTTTGTACAGGTTTTGATATATCTCCCCCTAGTAATCATTTATACTAAGGGGCACATCCTCCATACAACTGCTGCAGAACTTCTTTTAATAGCAAGCGCCATAACACTAATCCTGCACTGACTGACTGATAAAAACCCATCCTATTCAAAAGAAAATAAGTCTTAGCGGGGTCTCATGATTTTCTGCAGTTTTAAAAGGTACAGAACTGTACAAAATGCATAGAACTGCTGACGTATCTCTAGAAGGGAGCCCTACACGTCATTCAGCAATCGGCATAAGGGTTTGTTCACACCACAGAGTGTGAACCGAATCTGCGCTCGCAGAATTCCGCAAGCGGAGATTCAGCCTGGCAGCAGACGGCGGTGGTAGGACCGCGCGGCACTGCGCCGTCACCATTGACGGCCACGCAGTACTCGCGGACTTCCGCGCAAAGATTGAACATGTTCTTTCTCTGCAAGGAACAATTTCAGCGGCGGAATTGTCCGCCGCTGAAATTCCGCAGTGTGAACGGGTCTCGCAAAGACTCATTCACACCAATGTTAAATTCACACCGCGGAATTCCGCCCACGGAATTCCGCGGGAATTCCGTAGTGTGAACATACCCTAAAAGAGTAGAAACATCTGGCAAGAGCAATGGACAATTAAGCAGCACTTCCGTAGCACCGCTCATTTCGATATAATCTTTAGGTTTTTACATCAGTATATGATGCGTTTACAATTCTCATTTACAGACACGTGGAAGTTTTTATTAGTTAGCATTATAAGCACTAATATTTTTAAGGAGACATCAGAAGTTTGGCAATTGATCCATTCAGGTCATTTCTGTTTTCCATTCCATGCTGTACCAACCAGGATGCGAAAACGAATGCGCTATATGACATCATAATCATTTATTTTCCAGCCCAAAAGTAACAATCACCAGTGTGGAGTGAAGATGGAGAGAGATTTATCCGTGTAAGCACCTCATACACAAAAGCAGCATTCTGCGGCTGAGCAGCCTCCTCTTGTTCTCGGGACGGATTGTCTTCTATAATCTCCTGGCTTGAGTCCAGTAGCATTATTCCCCAAAATAAACTTCACAAAAGGTTAACGCTAACAAAGGCGGCTCAGCTGCTCCTTTATAGAAAACAGATCAGCGAGAGCGGAGCCATCAATCACTACATACATAAGAAGTGCACTGCTGCCCACACACATCAGCATCTCCACACCGATTTGTGGTGCGGTTAATATATGAGTCTTTATGGTGCTAAAAGGTGATGGGGGGGGGGTTGGCGATTGGGGTGACAGAAGACACGAGCCATCACCTTGCGGTGGAAATAATAAAAAAGACTCCAGGGGCATTAGCGTATATAAAAGGAATCTTTTTTAGCCATTTGGATTGCAATATGGAAAGCGATGGGTCAAAGAGAAGAACATATTCTTGGTGACCGTAGTTGTCTTATTCTTTCTTTTTAGCTGGGGTTACTTTAAAACACAAAATGTAAAAGGATAAGCACTTCAGCGCCTTAAAGGGGTACTCCCGTGGAAAACTATTTTTTTTTTTTTTTTTTTTTTTTTTTTTAAATCAACTGGTGCCAGAAAGTTAAACAGACTTGTAAATTACTTCTATTAAAAAATCTTAATCCTTCCAATACATTTTAGGGGCTGTATACTACAGAGGAAATGCTTTTGTTTTTGGATTTCTCTGATCTCATGACCACAGTGCTCTCTGCTGACCTCTGCTGTCCATTTTAGGAACTGTCCAAAACAGCATATGTTAGCTATGGGGATTTTCTCCTGCTCTGGACAGTTCCAAAAATGGACAGCAGAGGTCAGCAGAGAGCACTGTGGTCATGACATCAGAGAAATCTAAAAAGTAAAGCATTTCCTCTTTAGTATATAGCCCCTAAAAAGTACTGGAAGGATTAAGATTTTTTAATAGAAGTAATTTACAAATCTGTTTAACTTTCTGGCACCAGTTGATTTAAAAAAAAAAAAAAAAAAAGTTTTCCACAGGAGTACCCCTTTAAATCTGATTTTTCTTGTTGAACATCAAAATTTTTTTTTACCCTCTACATTGTAAGAGTACGTTCAGACAAGTGGATTTACAGTAGATTTCACACTGCGGATCCGCCACTGAAGGACCTCTGTATGCTGCCTTTACATGTGTCTGCTCGGAGCGGCAATACACTGCGGATCCGCCGCTGAAGGACCTCTGTATGCTGCCTTTACATGTGCCTGCTCGGAGCGGCAATACGCTGCGGATCCGCCACTGAAGGGCCTCTGTGTGCTGCCTTTACATGTGCCTGCTTGGTGCGGCAATACGCTGCTACGTGAAGACAAATCACGGCTGCTCCCCCTGCTCTATGAGCTAGGCCGAGAGCTGCCGCGATGTGCAAATATACTGCGCATGGGCGCGGCGACTCTCACATCGCAGGGTGTCTGCTCATAGTGGCGTATTGCCGCTTCAAGCAGGCACATGTAAAAGCAGCACACAGAGGTCCTTCAGCGGTGGATCCGCAGAGAAATACACGCTGTAAATCCGCTCGTCTGAACGTACCCTTACAGAATAAATTTATAAAGAAATTTTTTTTTTTATACTTTTGAAAGACGAGCATTGGCTTCAAGTGTATTCAGATTTCGATTAGGTAAGGATTAGTTAACTCAACGGCACAGAACTCTTCTTCTAGATCACATCTGAAGCAAACTGAACGCGCAACTGTCACCAAGAATAGGCGTGTGAAGCTGCACACACCGTGCACTAGGGCTTCACAAGCATATTCTAGGCCAGTGTTGCCTAACCACAATGCCTCCAACTGTTGCAAAACTACAACTCCCAGCATGCCCGGACAGCCAACGGCTGTCCGGGCATGCTGGGAGTTGTAGTTTTGCAAAAGCAGGAGGCGCGCTGGATGGGAAACACTGTTCTAGGCTTACCTTTATACCTTTAGTGGTATGCTAGGCTCCTTTATACTTACAGAATCAAGCTTTATAATCACCTCGAGAGTGAGGCTGACAGACGGGGAGGCGGAGCCCGGATCCACTCTGCTCCAGGATGCACCGCCTCTTTATGATTACATCGCACAGTTGATTGACAGACAGAGGTATAGGAGAAAAAAAGCTGCAATGGCGCTCCAGAGGAAGTAACCCGAAGTCGTGGGTATTGGTGCAAAATAATTTATTCTTACAGCATAAGAAATCAAAGAAAATAATAAATATAAAGCAAGACGCATTTCGGGAGTCACAGCTCCCTTTTTCAATTGCAGGTGGTTGCTATACAGCAACCACCTGCAATTGAAAAAGGGAGCTGTGACTCCCAAAACGCGTCTTGCTTTACATTTATTATTTTCTTTGATTTCTTATGCTGTAAGAATAAATTATTTTGCACCAATACCCACGACTTCGGGTTACTTCCTCGGGAGCGCCATCGCAGCTTTTTCCTCCTATACCTCTGCATTACTCTACGGACTCTCCTCTGGGCTCCGTCCTCACGCTGCTGGCCTGCATACCAAGCTACCATCACCAGCAAGGAATACGCTACCCCCACCTGGGTACCCACCTACACCGGCTAAAGCCCTACACCGCACCCGGCGCTACCTCCGCTTTTTTTCCTCCATTTATTGCTGATTTACAGACAGGGCTCGCCTGCCTGTAGCCGCCATGTAGCTCTACTGCCCATCAATCAACTGTGCAACATAGGCAGAAAGAGGCGGTTCAGCCTGGAGCAGAACAGACCCCGGGATCCGCCTCCCCGACTGTCAGACAGACTCCAGAGGTGGATTATAAAGCTTGAGTCTGTAAACATAAAGCAGCCTAGCGTACCACTAAAGGTATGGCCTAGAACAGTGGTCTCCAACCTGCAGACCTCAAGATGTTGCAAAACTACAACTCCCAGCATGCCCGGACAGCCGGTGGCTGTCCGGACATGCTGGGAGTTGTAGTTTTGCAACATCTGGAGGTCTGCAGGTTGGAGACCACTGGCCTAGAATATGCTCGTGAAGCCCTAGTGCACGGTGTGTGCAGCTTCACACGCATATTCTTGGTGACTGTTGCACTTGAATGTGGTTGATAAATTTAGCTCAGAGGATTCATTAGAATAGATACAATTGTGACAAACCCTCAGCTGTGCATAGACTGTACACTTTTCCTCCTAAATATGTAAAGCGTAAGTCACTGACTGCAAGTTATAAAAAAATAATAATAATAATCTGTGGAACATAAAAAGGTACTTGAAGGACTTACCTGCCTTTCTCTTGTGCAGTGGTCATCAACCTGTGGCTCTTCAACTTTTGCAAAACCCGAACTCCCATCTACAAGACCCTGCTGGGACCCCCACCACCCAGCAATCCCAAGAACGGGGGGTGCCCAGTCACTGTTTCCAGCCGTCACTATCCATAAAAGTGTAAGGGAGACATAGAGACTGCCGAGTGCACATTTTCAAAAAGCTGGAGCAAGGATTACAAAACCTTTTTTGTTTTTTTTATATGCGGCTATTAAGTAGAGGGCTGGCCTGCTATAGACAATGTCCCTGCCAAAGGGTTTCTTTAATAAGTTTTCCAACATTAGTTCAAAGGGAACAGTTTTAAACCCCTTAACAACCAAGCCTGTTTCGGCCTTAACCCCTTCCCGATCATCCAGTGTCCATAGCTGCCATATATGTACAGTCTCCCTTCCCTCTGTGATCGCAGGTTTCTGACTTTAGGGGGGTGTACAGTTGTGGCTCTGCATTCTTTGGCTCGGCTGCAGTCTTGGGTACCCGATTGTTTTAAAGTGGTTATCCTTATATATCAACTGGCTCCGGAAAGTTAAACAGATTTGCAAATCCCTTCTATTATTTTTTTTTAAATCCTTTCAGTACTTATGAGCTTCTGAAGTTGAGTTGTTCTTTTCTGTCTAAGTGCTCTCTGATGACACCTGACTCGGGAACTGTCCAGAGTAGAAGCAAATCTCCATAGCAAACCTCTTCTACTCTGTGCAGTTTCTGAGAAAAGCAGAGATGTCAGCAGAGAGCACTGTTGCCAGACAGAAAAGAACAACTCAACTTCAGCAGCTGATAATTATTGGAAGGATTAAGATTTTTTAATAGAAGTAATTTACAAATCTGTTTAACTTTCTGGAGCCAGTTGATATATATATATATATATATATATATATATATATACATACATACATACATGCATACAGTGACCCCCCCCGACTTATGATGGCCCCGACATATGATCATTTCAACATATGATGGCCTCTCAGAGCCCATCGTATGTTGAAGGCAGCATCGACATATGATGCTGCTGTGTGTCGGGGCCATCATACAAACAGCTATCTGACAGCGCTGATAACTTCAGCAACTGACAGATAGTTGTTTAATGTGCCCCGTGTGCCCCGTTCTGCCTCCTGTTACTCACATGCTGTCCTGCTAACTCACGCAGGCTTCCACTGTGAGCTTTGTGTAAGCCCCGCCCCCCAGTGCAGCCATAGCCAATAGCCTGCAGCATCTTGCTGCAGGCATCCAATGAGCTGCTGGCTGCCCTTTCCTATAGAGCTGTAGTCGGCAGGATCGTAATGGATGACATTCTGTCCCCCCTGAAGGTATTTAAAGAACTGTACAGTACTGTATGCGATGTCACACATCACATACAATACACAGACACACTATACACCCCATACATCAATGTTTCCCTATCAGTGTGCCTCCAGCTGTTGCAAAACTATAACTCCCAGCATGCCCAGACAGTCAATGGCTGTACATGCATGCTGGGAGTTGTAGTTGTGCAACAGCTGGAGGCACCCTGGTTTGTTAAACACTCCCCATACACTCCACATACAATGGTCATCCCAGAACCAATTAGCAGTTTCCCATAGAGATATGTATTCAACATACAGTGGCTCCGAGGCCCCAGAACCAATTACCATTTTTACATAGACATATGTACTCGACATATGATGGTTTCAACATATGATGATTCTCCTGGAACCAATTAATATCATATGTTGAGGGACCACTGTATATATATAAAAGTTTTTTCCTGGAATACCCCTTTAAGTCCAGATAACATCAGTACCAGAATTGTCCACAATTGCAGGGTTCAGCCACACAGGTAACTAAAAGCTTCTGGTCCCGGTGCTGTCATTAGTGAAACAATTAGTTCACTGCAACTGGACCAGAGGTTGTTAGTTACATTATCAGGTCCCTGCAGCAGAGGAGTATTAAGCTATGGATGTAGCATGCTCTGGTCTAGATGCCATAATCTCCACCTAAAACAATTAAATCCCGGTGACCGCACCTGGATAAAAGGATGAGGATATTAACAAGATGAGAAGAAAAAAAAAAAAAAAAAAAAAAAAAGGTAAAATAAATAAATAAAATTAAATAAATCTTCCAATAGAGTGCACAGTTCTCTGTATTGTCATATCTTATGTGACATGAAGACAAGCTTCATGGGTGTCAGGAGCTCAGGCATGATAAGTCAGGTCCTACAGAAAGTGCAGACGAACATGAAATAATTAACCCCTGGTCACCAATTTTAGTTTGTTCTTTCCTGGTCTGATCTGCTTTGGCCCTTTCACTAAAATCAGCATCAAATATCCTCCATGTCCCGACCCTGAATCAGGCTGCTGCATGAGCCGGGACATGTCACAGAGCCTCAGTGCACGGAGCAGACAATTGTCAGCTCTGAGGAGTGAGGGAGGAAGTTACCACATGATATCGGTGGTCAAACAAGGAATTGTCCCCTCCTCCGCAGTGAACTGCATGCAGTGTGAGCAAAACACACGAGAATTAGGAGCCATAAAAAGGATGGAAACCTGGATTTCAGCACACAAACTGTAGAGATGTCATATTATATCTGGCACAGGAGGACGTTCGGTTAGTTTTTTAGGTAAATATTACAAATTAAATAAACTGTTCCTAATAAAAAAAATAATTAAAAGACACTGCTCAAAAAAATAAAGGGAACACAAACAACACAATGTGTTTGTTTTTTTAGCAGAATTAACGGGAGTATTTGGTGCACCCCTTTATGGCATAATGAATATTTTGTAGAATTAAAAAAAAATGTTAAAGGTACACAGATTGGGAAAGTAAGGGGATAATTAAAGTAAATCACTTATTTACACACGGTAAATTACGGGAATGGTCAGAGATAATGGTGACATTTAAGTTAAATACTAATAATATATTTAATTGTATGCAAGTTAGAGATGCATTTGAGAAAGAGGAAGATAAGGGAAGATTTATAACACAATCTCACGTATTGATTGAATTAATAAGGAAGTCTAGGGGCAATGAGAAGAAATTAATGAGTAAAATATATAAGGCTCTTCTTAATAGTAGAAAAGAAGTTCCACACTGTAAATTAAAATGGGAAAAAGACAGGTGAAATTAAGGAAGAAGAATGGGTAATTATTTTAATAATGTGGAAACTGCTTCAATTAGTATGAATCACAGAATATCACACTTCATGATGCTATATCGTACACAATACACCCCAAAGCTTATGCAAAAGATAGGTTTCCGGGAAGAGCCCAATTGTCCCAAATGTAATATATATATAATGCCGATTGGCTCCATATGGTCTGGAACTGTTGTAAGATTCAAGAACTCTGACAAAAAGTTGTTGATAAATTTAATGTGAGATTTCAGGTTGAAATTAGATATGAATTAAGAACTGTGATGCTAAGTTTAAAACTTGATGGATTTAAATATAAAAAATTAAACTTAAAATTGCTAGGTATTGCTAAAATTATAATTCTTAGAAATTGGATGGCCCCCAAGGCACTAAATATACAAGAATGGTGGGATTTAGTAAAGAAAATAAAGATATATGAAACTATGTATTATAAAAACTCAAAAAAGAGTAAGAGAATCGAAGATGAATGGAAGAGAGTGGATGAGTGATGGTGCCAGGCTGACGGGGGAGGGAAGGGAGGGGAAAAGTGGAGAAGGGTTAAAATTATGCTTATGATAACTGTGGAAATTTTTTGTATATCTTTTATTGAAAATAAAAACAAATAAAAAAAACAAAAACACACACATTGTAACTCCAAGTCAATGACACTTCTGTGAAATCACACTGTCCACTCAGGAAGCAACACTGATTGACAATCAATTTCACATGTTTTTGTGCAAATGGATCAGACAACAGGTGGAAATTATAGGCAATTAGCAAGACACCCCCAATAAAGGAGTGGTTCTGCAGGTGGTAACCACAGACCATTTCTCAGTTCCTATGCTTCCTGGCTGATGGTTTGGTCACTTTTGAATGCTGGCGGTGCTTTCACTCTAGTGGTAGCATGAGACGGAGTCTACAACCCACACAAGTGGCTCAGGTAGTGCAGCTCATCCAGGATGGCACATCAATGCGAGCTGTGGCAAGAAGGTTTGCTGTGTCTGTCAGCGTAGTGTCCAGAGCACGGAGGCGCAACCAGGAGACAGGCCAGTACATCAGGAAACGTGGATGAGGCCGTAGGAGGGCAACAACCTAGCACCAGGACAGCTACCTCCGCCTTTGTGCAAGGAGGAGCACTGCCAGAGCCCTGCAAAATGACCTCCAGCAGGCCACAAATGTGCATTTGTCCACTCAAACAGTCAGAAACAGACTCCATGAGGTTGGTATGAGGGCCCGACGTACACAGGTGGGGGTTGTGTTTACAGCCCAACACCATGCAGGACGTTTAGCACTTGCCAGAGAACACCAAGATTGGCAAATTTGCCACTAGCGCCCTGTGCTCTTCACAGATAAAAGCAGGTTCACACTGAGCACATGTGACCAACGTGACAGAGTCTGGAGACGCCGTGGAGAACGTTCTGCTGCCTGCAACATCCTCCAGCATGACTGGTTTGGCGGTGGGTCAGTAATGGTGTGGGGTGGCATTTCTTTGGGGGGCTGCATAGCCCTCCATGTGCTTGACAGAGGTAGCCTGACTGCCATTAGGTACAGAGATGAGATCTTCAGACCCCTTGTGAGACCATATGCTGGTGTGGTTTGCCCTGGGTTCCTCCTAATGCAAGACAATGCTAGACCTCATGTGGCTGGAGTGTATGCACAGTTCCTGCAAGAGGAAGGCATTGATGCTATGCACTGGCCCACCCGTTCCCCAGACCTAAATCCGACTGAGTACATCTGGGACATCATGTCTCACACCATCAATGCCACATTGCACCACAGATTGTCCAGGAGTTGGCGGATGCTTTGTCCAGGTCTGGGAGGACATCCCTCAGGAGACCATCCGCCACCTCATCAGGAGCATGCTCAGGCATTGTAGGAAGGTCATACAGACAAGTGGAGGTCACGCACACTACTGAGCCTCATTTTGACTTGTTTTAAAAGGACATAACATCAAAGTTGGATCAGCCTTTAGTGGGGTTTTCCACTTTGATTATGAGTGTGACGCCATATCCAGACCTCCATGGGTTGATAAATTTCATTTCCATTGATCATTTTTGTGTGATTTTGTTGTCAGCGCATTCAACTATGTAAAGACGAAAGTATTTCATACAATTAGTTCAATCATTCAGATCTAGGATGTGTTATCTTAGTGTTCCCTTTATTTTTTTGAGCAGTGTAAGTTGTTAAATTGTATACAATTGTAGAACCTCTATTTACCTCTCCTGCCACCGCTGCTCCAGAGTCCACGGCAAGAGTGTCCTGGTGGCAGTTCATACGCTCTATACAGGACCACTGCAGCTACATACAAGAGAAAGTGTGCGTGACCATTGAATCCAGTGATAGGCTGCAGCAGTCCCGAACAGAACATCCCAAGGGTTCTTCTGCCAGGGGACTGTGGAGCAGTGAATAATACATTCTCCCCATTGTCTATTAGACTTGTTGAAACTCTCAAGCAAGCAAAAAACCCTTACATATAATACTCTCAGTAACCAAGAGAGATATTTATTATATTGTCAAAGGAAAGCCCAAGAGATATCCTGGGTACAGCTGCTGAAGAATGACGGAGCGTCTGGGGGAGTGCAGATGTTCCCAGCTGCCTGTACAAATGGCCGTTTTATCACAGTCCTCAGCCCCGTGACATCCTTAGATCTGTGCATAAGCGTTCTGGCTTCTCAACCTGTTCTGGGACTATTTGAATAGTATTTGCATGTCAACCGGAAAGAATGTGGATTGCATGCTGGGGTCATATGACACGCCTAAAATATGAACCTTATACCAATGAAAGCTTCCAATGTGTTGGAAATAAACACTATACGTCTCGCGCTGCAGCCTGTAATACAAACCTCATCAATGCAACCACCCCCTATAAACTAGGGCTGTATAGAATGTGCATGTGACCAGCACAGACATGCTACGGGATGCTAGAATATCAACATCACTTATTCATCAAATCTGACCTCGTGGATACAATATAATGTATATCACAAGACACATAACACTTACTACCCAAACGGTACAGACCATGTTTAATATTACAGTAAATGTCTGATAATCCAACTATGAGTTATGGTGCACTCTATTGCACTCACACCAGTAACTTTGCATCCAAACCAGCTACCGTGTTAGTGTGCAGTCACACCAGTTATAGTGCCAATGGTGGGTACAGTAGATATAGGAGGTAACAGTCAGCAAACATTTCTGAATCTGAATAATGCTTCTTATATGGCAAAAGCCTGGATTTCAACGTAAAGGAATTATTTTGCCTTTTAATACTGATAACGTATTCAGGGGATTTCATATACTGGTGATCGCCTTAATCCCAGCTGCCAATCGTTGCACCGGCTTCAATATAAAGAGCAAAGGGAGCAGAATTTCTTTTGATGTCAATGAAGAGAGCTGCATGCATGTGTGGTCACTTCTCTAAGCCAATGCAGACGCTGTTTGCAAAGGAGTATCAAGGAAGACCGATACCCAAAAAATTATTGAGACTGGAATATCCCGCCCCCCCCCCCCAAAAGGTGCCGTAATACTTGGTCAACTATAAACTACTGCAATGAAACTTGAGTAACGTCGCAGAGAAAAATCCAAAACGGTCAATCTAAATGTTATCGATGCATATTATAAACAGCATAAAAATTCACAAAAAAAAAAGATGCATCAAAATCAGCCATTTCTCTTTGAAAAAGTAAAGGACCGTTTAGGTATTCAAAAATGACAAGAGCAAACCAGTGTTAATAGTCCCCCTCTTCAACTTACATACCACACATGACATAACCTATCCCCTGACCTTTCTGTAATGGAGCCTGACCTTAAACAAGCCGCATCCTGGACTGAGTCACTTACACTACACCAGCAAAACATTACACAGCATTATCCTGCAATATGGGGGGGGGGGGGGGGGGGGTATCTGTAGAAGCCAACGACACCCAGTATCTGGTTGTGGAAACAAAACCCACAGGCTATTATTACACATTCATGAATAGAACTCAATGCAATTATGGCCTGGAAAAATAGATATACTGCACCTAATAATTTCTTTCCATCTGCAAACTACAGCATAATCCTTTAAAGAGTAGCTCCCACCATCCTTTTTTTTCTTCTGTCCCTGCCTATTGCCAATCTATCCCTAACCCCCTCCCTGCTTTTAATTTTTATTTTTACTATATTAAAAATAACTTTTTTTCTGCCTGGTAGTGTGCTCACTACCAGGCAGACTTCCCCAGCAGGCACCACGTCACTGATGCCTGCTGGGGGGGGGGGGACTTCCGCCCTTTGTTAATCTACACAGGGTGCCTCCTGCAGTTTCACCACTACAACTCCCATCTTGCCCTTACATCTATTGGCTGTCAGGGCATGCTGGGAGTTGTAGTATTGAAACAGCTGGAGGCACCCTGTGTAGATAAACTATTAGCTAGTTACATGCGGCGCTACGGCGCTAGCCCGTTCCCTCCATCACAAACCCCCCCCCCCCCCCCGCATACCCCGTTCCCTCATTACACTTACTGCAGAGTACGGCAGCGGGCGTGCAGGGACAGCGGCTACGACGAGGCGGCGATGTGCGGGAGGAGTGGCCTCCCAGCCAGTGGCCGGGGAGCCAATGCGCTCGCTCCCGCCTGTGCAGCCTAACTGAAAAAGGACTGATTGCCAGGCCAAAATCAGTCCTTTTTCAGGCGTGACATCACGCCAGGCTGAAGCCGGCCACTAGGAGGGTGACCCCTAGTGGCCGGTTTTCAAATGTAAATTAAGCCATTTTAATTTAAAAAAAATAATAAAAAGTATATTAGAGATATGTTGTAGTACATAAGTACTACAACATATCAAAAAATAAAGTTGGTGACAGTGCCCATTTAAGTCATCAAAACTATTTTTGCCTGTGTCCACCAGTAATGCATCCCTCTCCGACACCACAAGGATCACAAGTAGATATTAAGTCAATAGTGTTGGAAATAATCAAAATAATAGGATTCCACTGAATAGGAGTTGTGTGAATTAAGGACAGAGGTCACAGCTGCTGTACGTACTGAATGCTGAGGAATACACTGCATGCTGCACTGCTCAGCCCGTTATTTGGTGTATAAATACTCATTCCAATCTATCAGATGCAACTTAGCGCCAATCACAAGTCCCTGTTCCTGTACACTAGCCCAAAGCAAAGACAATTCTCTATGCATCGCTGCTTACATTCATAGTGCCTCTGGTTTTCGAATGCATCACATTCACTTGAGCCCCGTTATAGGGGTGAAAACAACTAATCTATTATAAAAAAAAAAGTTGGTCAACTATTTTCATAATCATTTAAATTGGTATTGTCATCTATACCAGTGGTCTTCAACCTGCTGACCTCCAGATGTTGCAAAACTACAACTCCCAGCATGCCCAGACAGCCGTTGGCTGTCTGGGCATGCTGGGAGTTGTAGTTTTGCAACATCTGGAGGTCAGCAGGTTGAAGACCACTGATCTATACCACTCTATGGTACAAGGTCCCCTCATTAACATTTGATGGCATACCAGCAAAATGTATACCACAGTGTACTTGCAGTAGACTACATTCATTCAATTCATTCAATGCACTATTTTGGCCTTTGAAATTTTTTTTTGGCGCGTACGCCATTGACCGTGCGGTTTAATTAACGATATATTTTTATAGTTTGGACATTTCCGCACGCGGCGATACCATGTTTATTTTTATTTACACAGTTTTTGTTTTGTTTTTAAATGGGAAAATGGGGGGGGGGATGATTCTTTCTTTTATTAGGGAAGGGGTTAAATGATCTTAATTAACTTTTTAAAATTTTTTTTTTTTTTTGCAGTGTTATAGCCCCCTGCTACACAGATTCCTCCCCCATACATTAACATGGCAATGATCAGTGTTCTCAGCAGTCGATTGCTCAAGCCTGGATTTCAGGCTTGGAGCAATCAAGCGCCGATCGGACGTGCAGGAGGCAGGTAAGGCTCCCTCCTTTTGCGTTCTAGCTGATCAGGACATCGAGATTTCACCACCACTGAGCTGCCAGGAGAATATTTTTGTTACTTTAGACAAGGTGATCAGCTTTGAACGCTGCGTCTAAAGGGCCAACGGTCGGTGCCACACGCTATTAGCCCAGGGCTTGACTCCGCGTTGCATACCGGGCACAGGGCGTACAGGTATGCCCCGAGTCCATAAGAGGTTAATGACCAAGCCTTTTTTTTTGTTTTTTATTTGACTGGGTCTCTTTAAATGGTAATAACTTTAGAACACTTTTGGGCAGCGATTCTGAGAGTTTTTTTGTTACATATTGTACTTTATATAAGTGGCGCATTTTACTTGACACATGCAGCATTTTTTGTAAAAAAATAAAAATAACTCCTAAATATTGTGAAAAACTGGAAAATTTCTGGCATTTAAAACTTTTTTTTTCCAATGATGGCTTATTTTTTGTGGGATGAGCTGTTTTTATTATCATGTTTGCGATACGTGCTACATTTTTAACTTTTCTCTATGCTATTTGTACCAAAATTGCAGATTTTTTTAAATTTTTTTTTACACTTTATACTTTTATTGAAGAACTTTTTAACTTTATTTTCACATTTTTTTTTTACAGGTTATCCTATGCTGCAATACATTTGTACTGCAGCACAGTATGGCCCAATCAGCTGCACACTGTACAGCCTCTGGCTGGATCTCACAGGCTTCCATAGCAGGCAGACAGGAGGTCATCATCTGACCTCCTGCTGCCTATAGCAACCAATGGCGACCCGCGATCGTATCATGGCGCCGCTGTTTGTGAACAGGGGGAGCGTGCCCCCCCCCCCCCCCCCCCCCTGTCAACACCATAGATATCGTGATGAGGATTGATCACCGCATCTATGGGGTTAATTCTGTCGGGACCGGCGATCGTGGCCCCAGCAGCTATGGAGGGACTCTGGCTGTGATTGACAGCCGGGTCCTGCCACCGATCTCCTATGCTGCCCGCAGTAGTGCAGGGGATCGCTAGGACGTATGCACACGTCCCAGCGTGCGAACATGTTGGGTGCGTTCCCCTGGGTCGAGGTACACGCCAGGGGAGCCCCGTCCCTATTTCTATTTGCCATAGCAACAGAGCCCCTGGTGGTACCAATTAGGGCATCCACGGAATTTAAAGGCTTCAGTTATGGGGACTTGGAAGAACTTATTGCCCTTCACGTAGAGGACATGCTTCTCTTCCTTGGAGATGTAGGGCATTCCTTGCCCCCTTTGATGGTCCTTATAGAATTATATGGTAGTTACTCCGGCCTATCAATTGGGACAAATCCACGATCCTTCCTTTTGACCCCCTCCCTTCTATACCAGTTATTGCTAGGGTTGGCCTTCCCGTAGTTGCACAATTTAAATATCTGGGAGTGTATGTTACTGCCCTCCCCTCAGAATACGTTGCTCTCTATCTTGTTCCGCTGCTAAACCATAGTTCCCGTAAAGTAGTTACTTGGCGTAAACTTCCCCTTTCCATGATCCGTAGATTTAACTTAGTAAAAATGGTCCTTTTGCCCAAGTTTTAGTATATTTTACATAACACCCCTGTCTGGATTCCTATGAAATATTTTCTTATGATTCAGTCCTTGTTTAGGGAGCTCATTTGGAATGGCAAGCCTGCTAGGATCAGCGTGACAAAGAGGCAGATGGTTTGTCTATTCCAAATCATTGGCTATACTTTTTAGCGTCACACGTTCAACAGTTGAAGGGATGGGTGCAATTTGCTTCTATGGGGCGTACGGGGGATTTAGTCTCCAGGCGCCTTGGTAAAGTGACCCCTATTTATCTGCTGGAAATTGCTGCACAGACTCGACCCCCAGACCTCCCTCCTACCTTTATCCTTAGGTGTGGATGAAATTTAGGACTCTTATGCACCATCTTGTTTTTGTTACATATTCTCCCTTTTGGCATAATCCTAGTCTATTTGAACTATGTTTGTTACCGGACATCCCCTTTGGATTACTGAGGGGATTTTTTATCTCTCCCAGGATTACGATGGGCCGATTTTTAAGTCATTTGCTCAACTGCGGGAGGAATTTCTTCTACCACACTTTTTTAAAATTTTTATTTTTTATAGTTACCCACAATTGCGACACGCCCTTGAGGCGCAGTCTTGGGCTTGTGATTTGACTGTCGGCTCATCCATAGTGGTAAATGATTTGTTCACTCAGTTCTCTACTAAAAGGTGTGATCTCTGTGCTGCATTTGATGGAATTGCGAGGTCTATCCGTTGAGTATTAAAGGATAAATGGGAGGTAGATGTGGGTCCCATATCGGATGAGCAGTGGACACAGATTTTAACTATGACCCCGCGGCTTGCCGTGTCGGAGGCTCAGCGGGTGTCCCAAAAATTTCTACTACATCATGTGTATTGTACTCCCGCCTTTATGCATAGGATTGGGGTACGGCTGGATTCCTGCTGTCCCTTGCCTGATGCTCACTTGCTTCATGTGATGTGGGACTGTACTCTTACACAATTTTGGCATGATGTGGGACAGTTGATTAGGAGAGAGTGTATGGTTGCCCATTCAGTCTATCCGCCTTGACATGTGTCCTGGGATATTAAGATTGGTTAGATGAGGATGGTGGCTTGTACATTGATATTAGTAGGATTTTATACCAAGCTCGTAAATTAATTGCACAGCATTGGTTGGAAGCCTTTCCACCTACTATCTGAGTTGACAATAAAATTAAATCATATACCGTATATACTCGAGTATAAGCCGAGATTTTCAGCACGATTTTTCGTGCTGAAAACACCCCCCTCGGCTTATACTCGAGTGAACTCCCCCACCCGCAGTGGTCTTCAACCTGCGGACCTCCAGAGGTTTCAAAACTACAACTCCCAGCAAGCCCGGGCAGCCATCGGCTGTCCGGGCTTGCTGGGAGTTGTAGTTTTGAAACCTCCGGAGGTCCGCAGGTTGAAGACCACTGCGGCCTTCGACATCATCCAGCCCCCTCTCACCCCCCTTTAGTTCTGTACAGTACTCACCTCCGCTCGGCGCTGGTCCGGTCCTGCAGGGCTGTCCGGAGAGGAGGTGGTCCGGTGGGACAGTGGTTCCGGGCTGCTATCTTCACCGGGGAGGCCTCTTCTAAGCGCTTCGGGCCCGGCCTCAGAATAGTCACGTTGCCTTGACAACGACGCAGAGGTGCGTTCATTGCCAACGTACTTCTGCGTCATCGTCAAGGCAACGCCTCTATTCCGGGCGGGAAGCGCGGAGAAGAGGCGCCCCCGGTGAAGATAGCAGTCCGGAACCACTATCCCACCGGACCACCTCCTCTCCGGACAGCCCTGCAGGACCGGACCAGCCCCGAGCGGAGGTGAGTACTCAGAACTAAAGGGGGTGAGAGGGGGCTGGATGATGTCGAATGCCGCAGTGGTCTTCAACCTGCGGACCTCCGGAGGTTTCAAAACTACAACTCCCAGCAAGCCCGGACAGCCGATGGCTGCCCGGGCTTGCTGGGAGTTGTAGTTTTGAAACCTCTGGAGGTCCGCAGGTTGAAGACCACTGAGGGCGGATGATAAGAGGATGATGGAGGGGGGGGGGGGGGGGGTGGGATGATGAAGGGGGGTGTGTGGGATGATGACAAGGGGATGATGAAGGGGGGGGTGTGGGATGATGACAAGGGGATGATGAAGGGGGGATGTGTGGGATGATGACAAGGGGATGATGAAGGGGGGGGATGTGTGGGATGATGACAAGGGGATGATGGGGGTCTGGATGATGACAGGCGGTGATGATGATGAGGAGGATGTTAATGACGGGTCTGGATGATGACAGGGGGGGATTATGTATTTCCCACCCTAGGCTTATACTCGAGTCAATAACTTTTCCTGGGATTTTGGGTTGAAATTAGGGGTCTCGGCTTATACTCGGGTCGGCTTATACTCGAGTATATACGGTAATTAGATTGGAAAAAAGGTGTATATCTTAAAAGAAAAACCTAATGTAAATTTGAGGACCTTGGATCGATACCCCTGGTTTGCCTTCCACTTATTTGCTGAGAACTCCTATGGAGGTGCTTTTGGGGCAGTCGGTGGGGTCTGACCACAAATACTGTCTACGCTCTGTTTGTGGCCTCTTCTTGTTTCATCTACATTGTTGTTTTGTGGCTGTGTTGGGGTGTTCTGCTGTCTAATTTTCGGCTCCCTATGTTTGGGTTGAGTCTAATTGTTGCCCCCTTTTTAGTGTTATTTGATATTACACTTGTTCCCATGTACAGCATTTACTGTATTTTTGCATATGCTTTTTATATGTGGGATGATTTATTGTATTGTACTGCATTATTTTTCATGATCTTGTTCTGGTATTCCCTACTGTGAAGAAAGGACACGGGAGTTCGGGGAGGGTGCTCCTGTGAGGGTGGGATGTTTTTTTATTTTTATTGGGGGGGGGGGTGAAGGTGGTCTATGTATGTTTTCTGTTTTTTGTGCGCTGTTTTATACAAAAGTTGTTTAATAAAGTTTTCTGATTTGATTTAAAAAAAAAAAAAATTGTCAGGTGCTGGGACGTATGCATACATCCTATAGCAGGGAGGGGGTTAATGGACCTTCCTCATGTAGGCAGAATATTCTTTAGTATAAGTCATACTAGCTAAAAAGGTATTCTAATCGACATACCCCCAAAAACATAATATGGATGGGGCCTTCGACAAATATAGAGGAATATGTAATGTCCAGCAGATAATCCCCAGCAAAATGTACTAAATGAATGAACACTAACAGACGTCCAGTAAGAGAGCAGCTATTCCACAACCTTTCAGTCAATCTTCTGAGTTATTGTGTGTTCTTCACACTGCAGTGTACAAAAATCCCAAGAGGTTTGACAACCGAAATGCTCAAACCAGCTGTTACCACAGTTTACCATATCTGGTACCAACAACGGAAGCAAATTAAAGTTTCTTAAAAATTTTTTATGATATTCCTTTCTAATAACTTGCAATGACTTTCAGACAAAGCTTAGTGGGAAAAATTTAAGGGAGTTCTCCGTTACTAGACATCTTATCCCCTATCCAAAGCATAGGGTATAAGATGTTTTATTGCAGGGGTCCAGCCGCTGGGACTCCCTGCGATCTCTGTGCAGCCGTCACGCACCCTCCCATAGACGTGAATGGAGGGTGTGTGGCTTGATGTCATAAAGCGGGGTGGCGTGATGTCACGTCTCCCACCGCGGGAATCCAGTGTTCAAAACATACTGTTTAGAATGTCGGGTGCTACAAGGAGATCGCGGTGAGGGGGTCCCTGCTGCGGGACCCCTAGGATCAAACATCTCATCCCCTTATCCTTTGGATAAGGGATACGATTCTATGGGCGGAGTACCCCTTTAAGTAATTTCACGATCTTGCACAATGCTCCATTCTATATTCAATATTTTTCCAGTTAATGAAATATTGTGCTTTATTTAATGAAAATGTTGCTTATCTTCACAAAAAAAAAAAATTGTATTACCAGATAAAGGGGCTTGTTAAATGACTCCAGCATAACTGGCCTTGGCCAATATCAGTTTACGTGACCTTGGTCAGTCACCATTCCTAAAAAGGGTGCCAAGATATCCACCTGTGCATCCAGGTGCACAAGGTCATTTAGAATTAACAAAGAAGTCTATATAGTGTTTGCTTGCCCGCTTCTAGATAGGCTGGAACAGAAATTCACGATAAATCTTGTCCATTATTTAAATTCTCTCTAAAAACACCTTTGTATCTGACTAGTCAAGAGTGTACCCAGAGTGACACAGTAAATAAATCTGTAATCTAAAGTGTTTCAGATATCATAAGACACTTACTACTGTAGGGTTCCCGCTGCTTATCAGTTGGTTGACTTCATGGAAAATACTCTTGCAGTCGATTGATTTGTCTACAGAGCCTCTCTTTACTATGACTGCTACAGCCAGCAAGATCTGTTCTCGTACGTATTTCTGAAGACTAAAACAAAATAAAAAATGGTAAAAATGTACCTGTCACTTCAAAACTTTTTACAGGTCACTAGGACATAGTTCAGAGCTCCACCAATCAGGAGAACGAGCAAGGAGAAGTCTGCGCTGCCACGTGCTCTCTCCCTGCTCTGTGTCACATGATCAAGACATGCCCTATAGCAGTGGTCTTCAAACCTGCGGACCTCCAGATGTTGCAAAACTACAACTCCCAGCATGGCCGGACAGCCGTTGGCTGTCCGGGCATGCTGGGAGTTGTAGTTTTACAACATCTGGAGGTCTGCAGGTTGGAGACCACTGCTCTATAGATTTATCTTGTAAGTGTGTGTGTCGATCAGGGGATAAGGAGTCGGAAGAGATCACGCTAAACGCAAACTTCTCCTGATCGGTTGACATCTTAACACTCATTTTTTTTTATTTTTTTTAAATCAGAAATTTTTATTAAAACATTTTGTAGTTTACAACTGGCAAAACAAGAACCATAAACCCCATCCCCCCCTCCCCCCACCCACACAGAGCACCCACCCCCCACCCTTAAGTCCTGTGTCTTACCTTCGTAAAAGAATAAGTATAAAACTTCAAAATAAGAAAAAATTGTGCAATATCTGTCCATAAGTTGCATATACTCAATATAGTTAGAAGAAGAGAAAGAAAAAAAGAAAAGAAAAGGGAAAAAGGGTCAGAGAGGCCACAATAGTAGCAAAAGGGGGGGGTCGCCACCCTTGAGAGTCGGATAAGCACATTTAGAGAAGGTAACAAGAGAACATGAAGAGGGCCGTACACAAACGCAGAAAGAGTCTCACAGCATTAGGACATAGTAACGCATCGAACATATACAAGACAAGCAGAACAGAAACGACACAGAAAAGACAACAGAAAACTCAGATTGGCAGATTATCTTGCTCCCCTAACAACACTTCCATAGGGGTCCTCCGTAAATTTATGGAAGGCAGACCCGGAGTGTCAATCCAGGGCCCCCAAATAAGCTCAAATTTGTGTATTGCTTTCCCAGATCAAAATTTTTGAAATGTCGCTAGGACAAGTCAAACATTTTTCCATAAGACGGTGGCCATTTAATACAGTTTTAGAAATTTAATAGTAAAAAGTACAGGGAGGAAAAAAAAACAAAACACTCATCAACCCAGTAATAGAGGGAACAGTAATAAGGGAAAGAAGGGAACTTACAGTGCTGGCAATGCACATGAAGTAGTCAGGACTGTACCATTAGCCCAATATAAAGTGGACCTGTCACCTCTTCTGACCTGTCTTAGTAAATATTTGTTTCCTATGAAATAACATTTCTGGAAGATCTATTTTTTATAGTTTGTGTTGAGCTGTTCCTCTTTTATTCTTACTAGACATTTAAAGGACAAGTGCAGCGGCATGACACTTATCCCCTATCCACAGGATAGGGCATAAGTGTTTGATTGCAGGGGGTCCGACCGTTGTGACCCCCCGCGATCTCCCTAACGGGGCGCCGCCATTAGCGCTCTTGGTGAGCGCTAAGGCGCATAGCGTCGACCTAGAGGTCGACAGTGACACCCCTTCTCCTCCCCGTCCCCATACAGTTCTATGGGGGAGACACGAACGCTGCCACCCCGCCTCTCCCATAGAGATGTATGGAGGAGGCGTGCCGGCTGCAACGTCATGCTGCGGCCAGCACGCCCCCTGCACGGGACAGCCGCGGCCCCGTACAGGAGGTCACAGGGGGTCCCAGCGGTCGGACCCCCCCCCCCCCCGCGATCAAACACTTATCCCCTATCCTGTGGATAGGGGATAAGTGTTAATCACGCTGCAGATGTCCTTTAAGACTAAATGGGCATCTTCATTGCCAGTGTTTCCCTACCAGGGTGCCTCCAGCTGTTGCTGAACTACAGCTCTCAGCACGCTGGGAGTTGTAGTTTTGTAAAAGTTGGAGGCAACCTGGTTGGGAAACGCTGTCAGTTTTGTTTACATAGTGCCAGACAGTGTAGAGACACGCACCCAGCTGGTAACACATAGTTGCCTATTTGGTCATACATTTCTAGTAAGAATAATAGAGAATAAGCACAACAACAACATTATGAAGGAAAAATGTTAAATTTTTATCCCATGGGGTTTGCACAAAAACAAGTTATCTTGAGGATAGGTGATAACTATCTGATCTCTGGGGACCAAATGCTAAGAGCCACTGTGATATTGACAACTGGTAACAGAGTCCCCCTAATAATGGAACAATGATCGTGCAGGCGCGCCTCAGCTCCATTCATTCTCTATGGGGACTTCCACAGACAGCCAAGTACATAGTTTGGCCATCATTGGTGGCTCCCATAGAAAATGAATAAAGTGGCGGTGCACATGTGACCACTGCTCTGTTCTCAAGGGAAACTATGTCCCCTGTTCTGTAGATTGTGGGAGTCCCAGCAGGGGGACCCCCTGTGATCAGATAGTTCTACCCTATCCTGAGAACATGACATAACGTATTCATGGACAAACCCCTTTAGATAAGATGGGCAGGAGCTAAAAGCAAATGGCCCCAAGATAACTTGTTATGACAGGAATCTGAGACAACAACCAAGGAACCTGGTACTTACAGACATCAAACTCAAGACTAAGATTAATGTTAACTAGTTTTCCAAGAGTTAAACAGATTTCTAATACTATGCTATCTGCTGTCCACATAGTAGCCAATAAATTCTGTGTCAAAATCAATGTAGTGGGCGCCCCCTACTGGTGTAGAAAAATGAGTGGCTTATGTAAACAATGAAACATCTGTACGTACTTTGGCCTTTGTAAGACATAAGTTAAAAGGAATGTTCGGAGTGATTCTATGCTACTTTTTTCCAGAAGGATCCATTCTCTTACGACAGCTTCCATGATGGCGGTGGCAGCTTGAAAAAGTACGTAGTCCACTTTACTAGTTTCTGTGAGGGGTCCAGATGAAAACAAAAAAGTTAGTAGTTACAATTTTTTTATTTGATTTTTCATTTGAAACAAACAGAAATATCTGAAAAGGGAACCTGTCATCAGATTTTACCATATAGAACGCTTGGCAGAATCTTCTTTTTCCCCAGGAGATGGTCCTGCCAGCAAGAGTGGTGAGGATATATTTTAAGGTGTCACCCGCCGGCCTAGTAAGTAGTCCCCTGGGCGGGGAGCTATACTCACCTAGTCCGGTCTCCTCCAGCTGTAATCACACCCCCTCACGTAGATTGACAGATCATGTCACAGCTTTGCTCCCTAAGCAGAAGGAGCAGAGCAATGACGTGGCCGTACCTTTGTTGTTAAAGGGGTATTCCAGGAATTATTATTTATTTGACTATGCTACAGGGGCTGTAAAGTTAGTGTAGTTCATAATTTAGTGTCTGTACCTGTGTGTGACGTTTTCTCACAATTCTTCTGTGATTTTCACCCCAATATTTATTTTTACCAGCATACAAAATGACTGCTGTCTCGGAATTTTCCCAGCTTGCAATGCGGCCGAGACCTGACACGCTAGTCATCTGATGACAGGGAGCCTGTCTGCTTCAATGGGTGGAGAGAGCAATCTGCAACTAATGCAACAGCTGTAGGCACCCTGAGTGAAAACCACAGGTCTGCAGTTCATTTATGTTTCAATGGGTGGGGTGGCTGATGTGTGGGAAGCAGGAAAATAGAATTGTGGGATTTGTAGTCAAAAAAAGAACAGTCATACAGGAAATACAAGTTCACAAAAAGCTAGCCACAGTGTTATGGTAATCTCACAGCATAGCCATTTAGCCCCAAGACAAGTGCAGATCCTTCCTAAGCATGTCCATTACTGTCTGCCAGGTACATACTAAAATCACCTTATGGTGGATAACCCCTTTAATTACGCTGAGGGGGCATGATTACAGCTGGAGCAGCAGCACTAGGTAAGTATAGCTCCCTGCCCAGAGGACAACTTACAAGGCCAGCAGGAGAGACTTTCTAACATCATAACCTCCCCATCCCTGCAGCAGGAATATTTCACGGGTATGGAGGAAACAAATTTTACCATATGTGTTGCCACATGTTACATATATGGTAAAATATGATGACAGGTTCCCTTTAATAGTCTTAAATAAAAATATGAAAAACTATGAAGAACAGTGTGTCTCTATGGGAACAGAAAAACAAACCCAGTGCAGTTTGAGCCTGCAGTCACACCCTGTACTCCTTTTTACTAACATACATTTTATAGGTTACAAGAATTAAGGGACAGATGGATGGCAATAGGATAGGCAGGACTAGGTTACACAGGGTTTGTTTGCAGTCTGTCATTGTGGAGATATATAGGTCTGTAGAGATTCTATATACACAAAACCAAAGAAGATTTTTGTATTTTAGTTAAGACAATTTGCAAGGCTGCTTTAATTTTCCATTTTAGATGCATAAAAAAAAAAAAATATATATATATATATATATATATATATATATATATTTTTTGTTTTTGTTAGATGGCGGTTGAAAGTAGATCTTCAGTTCCAATCAGAACGTTCTGGCTGGTTGGTTCCTGTATATCAGACAGAAGAAGCATGTGGCCATACAGATCCTTGCCTAGCATTTTATTGGACTGTGATCTAATCCTCTACTATGTTTGTTACATACCAGACTTAAAATTTTACTTCTTCATTTTAAATAAAGGTCCATCCTATATCCAAAACTCATGGGTACATAAAGAAACATCCAAGCATTGCAATATTATTACCCACACATTAGATGGTCTTTTTACTGTACAATCTTTGTGAATAAGCTCAAGACACAAAAAAGAACGAATCTCCTACAGTCTTTAACTTCGCAAGAACAACGGGAACATACAGAACAGTGTAAGAGTACAGTCACACAAACACACACGTCTATTTTCCACATGGAAATCTGCAGCAGATTTTGTCATTTGTTGAATTTAATGGGTAATAGTAAGAGGATTTGCAGGTTTGTTGAGGAACCATTGAAGTCAATGGGTAGCAACAAATTCTGCAGCTGATTATGTATGAGTTAATGTCTCCTAATACATGATTGCAGGACAAGACTGCACAGATTTGTTTGTAGACTATAACCATGGGCCAGCAGAAATCCTCAGAAAATGTTTAGGCACTACTATCTGCTAACTTACCATAATAGGCGGGTGAATGGCCATAAATTGCCACCGGTCCCATTTATGCAGTTGTGTGCAGGAGACCAGGAAAGAGTGGTGATGAATTCAACCCTGCAGGTTTGTGTCATGTGCAGAGTCACCCATTTCAATCTTTTCATATAAACAGGATTTTCCCATCAAAGCCATTTATAGTAGTTTTACCTACAATTGGACCCTTGACTGGACACCTGTTGGCTCCTATTCAAGTCAATGGGATATGTCTGACCCAGCAGTGTCAGTTGTGTTCAGGATTTGTTCGAGGCAACAGAGCCGAACGGACCGTGAACGAGTCAGAACACAACAGTAGTGTGATTAGGGCTGGGCGGTATACCGGTTCATACCAAATACCGAAGTTTTTGTGCTGCACGATATGAATTTTAACCCATACCGCAATACCGGTTTGGCCCCTCCCCCTCGGGAATGAATGAATGATCAGCCCAGCGCTGCGCTGTCCCCAAATCGGGGAACTAATTATATGTGACCCGCGAGTGCTGTTCTGCTCCCCCCCCCCCAATTAATTATTAGCCCAGCGCTGCGCTGTCCCCATCGGGGTAAATACTCACATATGTCACCCGCAAGCGCTGCCCTCCTTGTCCTCCTGTTTGTTGCGGCTGCTGGCGCTGACACTCTATACCAGTGGTATTCAACCTCCAGATGTTGCAAAACTACAACTCCCAGCATGCCCGGACAGCCGTTGGCTGTCCGGGCATGCTGGGAGTTGTAGTCTTGCAACATCT
The DNA here is from genome assembly GCF_029499605.1 of Hyla sarda. Classification (NCBI taxonomy): domain Eukaryota; kingdom Metazoa; phylum Chordata; class Amphibia; order Anura; family Hylidae; genus Hyla; species Hyla sarda. Next base: position 47,696,266 of record NC_079190.1, read on the forward strand.
AGAGGTCTGCAGGTTGAAGATCACTGCTTTATACTGTATCCCTATGCCCGGGCTGCAAAAGGTAAACAAAATAAACTTTAACCTTCCCCGTCGGTGAAGATCATGTAAGAAGCCGGCTTCTTACCTGACAGTGGGCTCATCCCATCACCGGCCGAGGCGGAACATTGCTGTGGCCGGGGATAGGCTGACGGCTGTCCGACGTTCACATCCCTAGGAAGAGCGTAAGGCCAACGTACGAACATGCGTTAAAGTTTATTTTTGTTTATCTTTTGCAGCCCGGGCATAGGGATACCGTAGAGTGTCAGCGCCGGTGGCGGCAACAGACAGGAGGACGAGGAGGGCAGCGCTTGCGGGTGATGTGAGTAGTACCCCGATGGGGACAGCGCTGGGCTTTTGGGGGGGGGGGGGGGGGGATATCGTTATATACCGTGGAACCGCCATAAGTTACAAAAATACCGCGATACATATATTTGGCCATACCGCCCAGCCCTAAGTGTGATCTTAGCCTTATATACATATTTTAGTAATCTCATACACATACTCATGTATATCCAGTAAAGGAGAATGTATCACTTAGCTGCAGCAGAAATGGGAACACATACCTTACACCAGCTCTCATTTCATCCACCCATACTTACCTAATATGTGTTTGCATACAGCGAAAGGGGACTTTGATTTTCTAAAGGAGAGGAATATGTGTTCTGCGTGCTGCCGTTGTTCATTATTGACCATGGATGGCGGGGCCTGTAAGAGCAAAAAAAAAAAAACATTTCTCATTAGGTAAAAATGCATTTCTCTGGATAATTTCTTTCCCACAATGGGGATTAGATGAAGTGGACTAATTGTGAAAAGGGGCGACGCTTAGGCATCTTTATTCTCTGCAGAAATTAGTCCTATTCTAGCTAATAGATATTGGGGACAATTTATCAAAACTTGTGCAGAGGAGACGTTGACCAGTTGCCTATAACAACCAACCAGATTGCTTCTTTCATTTTTAAAATTACCTCTGTAAAATGAAAGAAGCGATCTGATTGGTTCCTAGGGACAGGCGCACCACTCTTCCTCGACACAGGTTTTGATAAATCTCCGCTTGTGCCTGTAAACTTGACTTGGGTGGGGTTGGCTGCCCATCTGAGGTGTATGGACAAGTCCTGATTGTATATGTATGAAGGAAGCAGGATTGAATAGTCGACCTTCAACATGTCTAGTCTTTTTCTTCCCACCCAAAATAAGCCAATGTCAGATGTGTGACAGTAGTTTATTCTCTCCAGTCACTCACTGTAAACACATGCACCCTCCAGACTAAGCTTCCATGTGTACGAGGCTGTCACACAGATGCACCTTTGACCAATAGTTAGTGAAGATATGTGGGAACCTTTAGGGTACAGTCACACACATCATATCTGTTACGGATTTAATGCGGCAGATATGATGCTGTTTTCACTGTGTACACAGCATCTGATCGTAGCATCAAATTATGAAGGGTACACATTCATACAATTTATTAATTTTTTTTAAAATAAAAAGATCTCTGAAAATTCATAGCAATATGATTGGTTGCCATGAGCATCTGGTAAATATCTTCCTCTGCACAGACTTTTATAAATCTCCCCCTTGATACTTCTTGGATGTTTGCTTCAGTATCTGTGCACCCTGAAGTGCAGCCCCATCTCTCCACATCCAAATGTCAGATCAAGTGAAACAAACACCTTTAAAAGAATGAATGGCCTATCCGTGAATTAGGCCATCAATTTTATCCTGAATTCTTGCACCCCCGCCGATCATCTGAAGAATCCGTGGTGCTCAGCAGTTTCTTACAACTAATGTTTACTGAGGAGACAGCGCCGTCTGGAGGACATACACTATTAGACATATACCGTAAATACTAATACGACTCAGATCGAATATATATTGCAATTGTCAGCTCCAAGACCAGAAGTAAGGTGGACATTCACAACACACCCTTTAAAAACAGTCCTATACACTCCGCAATGAAGAATGTGGTCGGCAGAAAAGAACCATTTAGCCCATCCAGTACGGGAACCGTATTTAACAAACTCAGCCTTAGGGTGCATTCACACCAAGCTTTTGCAATACAGTTCCCGTATCAGGTTTTTGATGAAAAACGGATTCCTCAAAACTGGACTAAACTGTATCAAAACATGTGTACAAATTTTAACCTGTATACAGTTAAAAACCATATACGGTTTAAAAATTATGTCTGGTTGCAACCGTTTTTTTAAGAAAAAAATGTATACTTTTTTAACTTTTCACTCCATTATGAATAATGTTTCACTTGTTTGATTGAAATTCCAAGGAAAAAAACTGCACAAAGTCAAAAACCGTATGGTGAAAACCGTATGGAACCGTATGCTCATACAGTTCTGTACGGTTCCCATTGACTCCCATGTTTAAAAAAAACGTATACAGTTTTTCACCCGGACCAAAAACTGTGGTAGGCTACGGTTTTGGTACGGGGGAAAAAAAAAGACAAAACTATACAGGATGCAAAATGGACACATCCTGATGCATCTTTTGGCATATGGTTTTCAATGGAGAGTTAATGCATACGGTTTTCAGTATGGTTCCGTACGGTTTTCACATTGAAAATGTATATGGGAACTGTATTGCAAAAACGTGGTGTGAATGCAGCCTTATATTAAGGATAACCATATGCCTATCCCATAAAAACTTATACTCTCTTCACTGTTTTTGCAGCCACCACCAGTTACACTTAGGTTCATTTAGTGCAGTGTTATCCAGAGTATCTCAAGCTGTTGCAAAACCACAACTCCCAGCATACCTGGACAGCCAAAAGGTGATTTTTTGGAAAATTACCAAAGGACTCTATATTTGCTAAGAATGTATCCCTTTGCACTGAAACGCATCTGGATTTGCTGCAGAATTATGAAAAACTTGAAAGAATTTAAATGTTGTTACTGGTGTTAAAAGTGCCATTTTGTATCCCACCAGGAATGCATTCAAAATAGTTCATCTGTATTGTAACAACCATTTCCAAGGAAACAAAGAGTTTTGGTTTTTATAGGGCCAAAAAAAAAAAATTTATTAAATGAGCTCCCCCCTCCACCAGTGGAGTTTGGTCTCAGTTTTTTGCCCCTGCATTTTTATCATGCCAAGTCTTGTGGTCCTTTAATCATGTGATTTAAGGATTTTTATTGAGGAAATGCCAATGCTAAACCCAAATGGCGTTTTTTGCATAGATTTCTAAAAACGCCATTGTCTCAACATGAGGAGATTTTGGGAATCTGCCACTGAGGCCAAAAGTGCAGAAAAAAAAAAAAAAACACACCAAAGAGGAGTTAAAACGCCAGAGAAATAGACGCCAAGTGGGTTTGGCATTTCATAAATCTCTATTGACTTTCAGCTAGCATCTGGCCGTTGGGTTTTTCTGCACCAAAACAAACACACCCTTAGTGCCTTTTTACTCAAAAGTCAAGAGATCAAAAGATTTCTAGTGAATAATTGGAGGGAAAAATGCCAGAAGGAAACACCAACAACAAACATGTACACATGGCATTGTTTGCTACTGGTAGAAATCAATGGGAGAAGAAAAAAAACTCATGTGCTGAGAATCTGTTTATATAGCCTTAAAGGGGTAGTCCAGTGGTGAAAAACGTATCCCCTATCCTAAGGATAGGGGATAAGTTTGAGATCGCGGGGGGTCCGACCGCTGGGGCCCCCTGCGATCTCTCTGTACGGGGGCCAGGCTCTCCGGCCAGATAGCGGGTGTCGTCCTCCGCACGAAGCGGCGGCCGACAAACCCCCTCAATACATCTCTATGGCAGAGCCGGAGATTGCCGAAGGCAGCGCTTCGGCTCTGCCATAGAGTTGTATTGAGGGGGCGTGTCGGCCGCCGCTTCGTGCGGAGGTCGACACGCCCCCTTCCTGCGGGCTGTCGGGGCTCCATACAGGAGACCGCAGGGGGCCCCAGCGGTCAGACCCCCCGCGATCTGCAACTTATCCCCTATCCTTAGGATAGGGGATAAGTTGTTCACCACTGGACTACTCCTTTAACTACTGTATGTTCTGTTTGTAACAAACGCACAGGATTTTACATATGGTAACTAAATCCATTGCCTTCATTGGATGGCAGCATAATCCGCTAGTGAAATTTCAGCTGCGGTAAACCTGCTGAAGATGTGCTACGTGTGACCCTTCCCGAGCTTCATGTCCACACTATGGAATCTCCATGCAGAATTTTGCTAGGAGATTTCATCTGGGCGCAAAAGAATAAACATGTTCATTATTTCAAAGGAGCTATTTCTGTGGCAGAATTTTCCACGGCTGATAATTCTGCAGTGTGAATGGGTCAGCGGAAGACCCATTCACACCAATGTTAAAGAAAATCTGTCATCGGTACAGACAGGCAGTGCAGGTGACCACGAAGATACTTACCTGGTCCCGTTCCATGCTGTGGCTCTTCCGCTCCGAGCCTCACTGGGAGCATGGGCAGAGCTTAGTGATGTCACTGCTGCTGTTTTCTAGCAGCGGGATCCAGCAGAGAACAGCACCGGTGAGGTCACTAAACTCGGCCCATGCTCCAATTGGGGCCGGGAGCAACGATACAGTGGAAGAAGCACAGCACGGAATGGGACCAGGTAAGTATCATCATCATCAGCGTCCCCTGCACTACCTGTCTGTACCACCAGGTTAGTACAGGCGATACTAATGACACATTTCCTATAAGGTTCAACGGAATTCCTGAGCGCAATTCCACACACAGAAATTCCTTTGTGTAAACGTACCCCTGAGAAAGAAAAAAAAACGTTATGGGAATAAACTACAGCACATCAGCGCAACTTGCATTTCAAGGAATTTCCTACACTATCAAGTTTTATCCTAGAAACCTCATGAGCAGCGGAATGCAGCGACAAAAGCCAGACAGTCTCTTTCCTGCAAAGAAAACATCAGATAACGCCAGGGAGGCCTTGAAGATATCACAGGAATAAAAGGCAATGACAGCAGGGACGACCTCAGCTCACATCATGTTTGCCATAGACTTTATAGCTAAAAATTGATACTGTACTTGTGTTTAAATATTTGTTTCTAATACAAGTAAATAGGACAAGGCTGCAATACCCTGAACAGCAGCTACAGAGAGTACAGCATGCGGTGTACAGAGCAATGTAAATAATAAACAGGATGCAATGTACCCAGCCATATCAGATGGAACGGGCATAGATATTCTGATTTAGAACAAACCTCGGGTAAAAATTACATTTCTGAAAATGCCATCCGTTCAATGCAGGTAATCCAAAAATATATCCATGTATAGAACAGAGCGGCACAGCATTTCCTGCAAATATAATTTAGTCCCAATAGCAAGATGGCACAAACAGGCGGTGCTCCCGTGACCAGGATTAAATACCCACCTTCCTGAAAGTGGAAAAAGGTAGTGACAAGTGATTAACAATGTTAACCCCTTCTTCCCCCATTAGGGATTTTTGTCATGTTTGCAATTCTTCTTTTAAGACTTTTAAGTGTTTCCCAACCAAACTGCCTCCAGCTGTTGCAAAACTACCAAAAGGCAGTCCGGGCATGCTGGAAGTTGCAGTTTAACAACTGCTGGAGGCACCCTGGTTGAGAAACATTGTTCTAAAGGTAGGTTTCCACCAAGTCAGTGCTACTGTTCCTCTCATCCATTGGCATCCCGACGTATACTGTTAACAGGAGCAGAGTATCCCATTGCTATCTATGGAAATATGGAGTCAACTAGTGACTCTGTTCAGGACATTTGCGCTATTTTTAACGAACTAAGGGGACTTTTATATGCAATCATTAGATTGCATTTACTGTATACGACTAGAGCAAAGAATTACACCGTATGATCGGCAAACCACGGATCTAGCCTGGCTTGGCAGATTGACACCAGGAGGGAGGTAAGGGAACCCTCCTCCCATTTTAGCTCACATAACGTTGCAGGGGTTCCGTGAGCTCCACTGAGCTACTTTTAATTTTTACTTTAGACGTCATGATCGGCATTGATCAAGGTGTCTAAATGATTAAGTGACCAGCAGCAGAGGGATCACCGCTGCCAGTCATTAGCACTGTGTTCAATTACTGATAGTAGCCAACGATCAATTAAACCCGCTTAAGGATTCAGGGCATACAGGTGCGTCCTTTGTCCTTAAAGGGGTAGTCCAGTGGTGAAAAACGTATCCCCTATCCTAAGGATAGGGGATAAGTTTGAGATTGCGGGGGGTCCGACCGCTGGGGCCCCCTGCGATCTCTCTGTACGGGGGCCAGGCTCTCCGGCCAGATAGCGGGTGTCGACCCCCGCACGAAGCGACGGCCGACACTCCCCCTCAATACATCTCTATGGCAGAGCCGGAGATTGCCGAAGGCAGCGCTTCGGCTCTGCCATAGAGTTGTATTGAGGGGGCGTGTCGACCGCCGCTTCATGCGGAGGTCGACACGCCCCCTTCCCGCGGGCTGTCGGGGCTCCATACAGGAGATCGCAGGGGGCCCCAGCGGTCGGACCCCCATCGATCTGCAACTTATCCCCTATCCTTAGGATAGGGGATAAGTTGTTCACCACTGGGTCACCACTGGACTACTTCTTTAAGTACCAGGACACAAGGGGCTACCTGTACACCCAATGTCCTGAACGGGATAAACATCAGGGCTTCACAAATAAAAGCTTCTATGTCTACACTTTCCAAAGTAAAGGACATATAGAATCCATGCCCAATGTCTGCTGTATCCCAGTTCTCAACATTAATAGATAAGAAAAGGAATTTGTGTGTGTTCCCAAGTGTCTTGTCCTGCACTAGCTTTTAAACAGCTTGGTAAACAGCACTGAAAGTACCACAAAGAACAAGTGTCAGCGATCAGTGGAGGCCCCAGGCTGACGATTCCATTCACGGGAAGCACGGCACAGAACAGGATGACATCAAAATCCCACTATGATGCCGGTCACTAATCTTTCTCCGCTCCCTCGTAGCACCAGTATCGGGGCACAGTGTCTCTGCTTTTAGAGCGTAGCATCTACAACCGGGAAAACAGAGTGCTGCTCACCAATCACTGGCCGAAACAGGACAATGCTGCGGCCAGTTACTGTGGGAGATAAGAGACGTGATGTCAAGTCTACAGCTTCGGTGAAGAAAACTGTCAGCAGAGAACGAGTATCCTGATCCCAGAGCTACAACGGAGCAGAGGAAGGAAAGTTAAAGCTTGTTTTTCATTTCTTTAGTCAATTAAATAATTCCACTGGACAACCACTTTAAAAACTTCATTTATGGACTTCTTTAGATACTATAACTTATTTTTCTGCTTCTTTTCAAGACAATTGCTGAACAAATCTATATTAAACTAATCTGGTGCTACAAAAAACAAGAGTATCTTCCATTTTTAGATTTACACCCCTTAATTTATTTCAATTGGTTTAACCAAAAACGTAATATAGCACAATATGGAGCTGAATGATATGGGCTAAAAAAAGAACAAGAAGAACAACCAACTAACTTACCTTGCCAACTCCCCCTATGCTGCTGTTGGTGTGCTTGCTCAATCCCCACTGATCCCTTCATCTTGGTCCTGCCGTAACACACAGAAAGGAAATCACTTCGCCAATCACTGTCTGCAGCAGAGTGCCACTTTAGTCAGTCACTGGCTGAAATAGCATTTCCTGCTCATCAAGATAGGACCAGGAAGCAGGGATCAGAGGGGATTCGGAGGAACATCCCCTGCAGGAAATCTGCTGCGAGTGACACTACGATTCCCTTCAATGGGTCTGCCAAAAGTCCACAACAATGGCAGATTTGCTTCTATGCAGAGAAATGTACAGAACTCTTGGCCAATAAAGAAGCAGCGTGCAATGCCACCCGCTTCCCCAGCTAATAACTCAGGATTCCAGGAGGTCTCAGGAGTGACATCCGGTAAGGTCAGCATTTGACATGCCTGGTCGACATGTTAAAAATCGTTTTTAATGAAAGTAACACTTTAAACATTCTGCCAACAAACCAGGCGCAGAGAATAGTTAGTGCAGGCGGAGGGAGAGATTTCTTGTGGGCTGAGAGAAGACATCAGCGTGGGGGTGGGAAGATGGCATGGCAGCACTGATGCAGTGAAGAAAGCATGCTGCCTTGTTCTGAACAATGTCACAGGCAGAGAAGCAGACAGGGAATGAATATAGTAGGTTCTGCTCTATAAAGCAATCTTCTACAGCAGCTCTGGGAGGGGAGTAGGCAGTGTGGAAAGACTAGTGAACAGCTAAAAAAATGCGTTCTGGGAATTGTAGTACTAAGCAACTTAACAAGGAAGTAGTGAGAGGACATGTTAGTGGAGAAGACCGCAGACACACAAGACAAATGGCTTTAGAGCCGGGGCAGACCGGTAAGCAATGCTAAAGGCTTCTAAAGCATTGTGTGTTTTTAGAATACCATTTTAATGTCAACTTGTGCAACCAAACGGATGTTTCCTCGGATTCCTCAGACAGGGCTCTGATTCTTCCTACAGTAGAATAAGCATGTCCGACTCAGGAATGTTCCTATACATTTTGCTGACACTGCACCAAAGTACAGTATCATAAGTAAAGCTGAAGGAGAGCTAGACCAATGTGTGTGTGGGGGGTGGACAGACAAGCTAGCCGTACAATCGTAAAGTCTTTAGACCCTTTCACTTTTACATATTTTGTTACGCTCCCAAAGTAAAAAAGATAATAAATAAAAGTCCCCCCCCAGCACATCAGTCTGCACTCAATACCCCACAATGACAAAATGAAAACAGAACATTAGAAATATTGCTAATTTATTGAAAAGTAAAAACTGAAATATCGCACGAAAATAAGTAGGGATGCACCGAAAGGGAAATTTTGGGCCAAAAATTGAAAATTTAGGCTGTGCTTGGCCAAGAACCAAAAGCAAAAATGCATTGCCCCACCCCTTTTTTAATATAGTTTTTGTTACATTTTATTAGTGCTGGGCGCTCTAACGGTTCATACCGAATACCGAAATTTTTGTGCTGCACGATATGAATTTTTCCCATATCACAATACTGGTTGGACCCCTCCCCTTGGGAATTAATGAATTATCAACCCAGCGCTGAGCTGTCCCCATCGGGGGAACTAATCACATCACCCGCAAGCGCTGCCTTCCTCGTCCTCCTGTTTGTTGTGGGCCGCCGGTGCTGGAACTCTATACTGTACACTTTATCCCTATGCACGGGCTGCAAAAGATAAACAAAATTAACTTTGAAAGCACCTTCCTACATTCCCCCGTTGGTCCGGACCTGCTACCTGGGGACGGGAACGTCGGAGAGCCGTCAGCCTATCAACGGCCACAGCGATGTTCCGCCTCGGCCGGTGATAGGTTGAGCCCACTGTCACTTATCTTTTGCAGCCCGAGCATAGGAATACAGTGTACAGTATAGAGTTCCAGCACCGCAGGGCTGATAATTTGGGGGGGGGGGGGGGGGGGGGGGAGAAGCAGAACAGCGCTCGCGGCTCACATGATTTTGGGGGCGGGTGGAGAATACAGTTATATACCATGGAACCGCCGTAAGTTACATACTGTGGTACACATATTTGGTCATACCGCCCAGCTCTACATTTTATTCCTTTTTTGGGGGCTGTGATGTGACCAAAACCAATTTTTGCTTTTGGGATTTTTTGGTGTTTACGCAGTTCACAGTGCAGGATAATAAACATAATTTAATAGTTGGGACGATTACGCAAGTGGCCATAACAAATTTTTTTTCATATTTTTTATAAAGGAAGGCGATTTAAACTTTTAATATGGAAGGGGCTAATGGGTGTTTTTTTTTTACTTAATATATATATATATATATATATATATATATATATATATATATATATAAAGCTTTTGTATATTAAAAAAAAAATTGTTATTTTATTTCAACTTTTTGAAAAGGGGGATGATAAAATTTTATATTAGGAAAGGGGTTAATTTAAATTTTTTTTTTTTTTTTTAACACATTTTTTTGTCCCCATAGGGGAAAATTACATGCAATCTGTAGAGTGCATACACTGATCAATGCTATGCCATAGCATAGCATTGATCTGTGTTATTGGCACTCCTTACTACTGCCTGCAGTAAAGGAGCGACAATCAGATGGCACGGAACACAGTAAGGGACCTCCATTCGTCCTCTCAGCTGAACGGAACACCGCGATTTCACCGCGGTGAATCCAATCAGCATCCCTGAGCTAACCAGTAGTTAATCTCAGGACTTTTAGACCCCACGATCAACTTTGATTGCGGCATCTAAAAGGTTAATGCGGGTCCTGGGAATGATGCGCTCTCAGCTGCGGACGCACAAGAGGCATGTAGGGGACCCTCCTGATGCGTCCTAGCGAATCGGGACATAGCTGTTTCACCGCGATGGTTACAATCAGCTCGACTGAGATGCCGGGGGTGCATTTTTACAACTTTAGATGCGGTGATCAACTTTGAATGACACGTCTAAAGGGTTAATAGCGTGCGGCACCGTGATCTGTGACACGCCCTATTAGCCATGGGTACAGCCGTTGTTAGAGACTGGGCCCGACCCACTATGACGCGTGACCCCGCATTATAGAAAGGGAGCGGACAAGGGGCGTACATGTACGCCCTTGGTCCTTAACCCCTTATGGACCAGGGGGTTTTCCACTTATTTTTTCCTCCTTACATATAAAAAAAATCATAACTTTTTCAATTTTGCACCTAAAAATCCAAATGATCGCTTATTTTTTGCGCCACCAATTCTAATTTGTAATGACAGTCATTTTACCCAAAAATCTACGACGAAACAGAAGAAAAAAATCATTGTGCGACAAAATTGAAGAAAGGTCCATACGATTAAAATGATACCCTACTTATATAGGTTTGATTTTGTCGTACTTCTGGAAAAAATCATAACTACATGCAGGAAAATTTATACGTTTAAAATTGTCCTCTTCTGACCCCTATAACATTTTTCTATTTTTTCGCGTACGGGGCAGTATGAGGGCTCATTTTTTGCGCCGTGATCTGAAGTTTTTAGCGGTACCCTTTTTGTATTGCTCGGACTTATTGATCGCTTTTTATTCATTTTTTCATGATATAAAAAGTGACCAAAAACAAACTATTTTGGACTTCGGAATTTTTTGAGCGTACGCCATTGACCGTGCTGTTTAATTAACTATATATTTTAATAAGTCAGACATTTCCACACGCGGCGATACCACATATGTATTTTTATTTACACAGTTTTTTTTATGGGAAAGGGGGGGGGGGTGATTCAAACTTTTATAAGGGAAGGGGTTAAATGATCTTTATAGCAGCAGATCGTCCTGCACGGTGTTGGGCTGTAAGCACAACCCCCAGCTGTGGACGTCAGGCCCTCATAAAGTCTTTTTCTGACCATTGGAGTGGACACATGCACTTCTGTGGTCTGCTGGAGGTCATTTTGCAGGGCTCTGGCAGTGCTCCTCCTTGCACAGAGGCGGAGGTAGTCTCATGCTACCACTAGAGTGAAAGGACTGCCAGCATTCAAAAGTGACCAAAACATCAGCCAGGAAGCATAGGAACAAGAAGTGGTCTGTGGTCACCACCTGCAGAACCACTCCTTTATTGGGGGTGTCTTGCTAATTGCCTATCATTTCCACCTGTTGCCTGTCCCATTTGCACAACAGCATGTGAAATTGATTGTCAATCAGTGTTGCTTCCTGAGTGGACAGTGTGATTTCACAGAAGTGTCATTGACTTTGAGTTACATTGTGTTGTTTAAGTGTTCCCTTTATGTTGTTTTTTTATCTTTTTTTAATTATATTTAATAAGGAAAACAGCTTCTGAAAATCCCAATACTAGGGGTCCCCATACCTACTGGGACACGAACCAGTCCTGCAGCTGCATCAGCTTGTCCATGAGTCATGGACAAGGCTGAATGATCAGACACCTCCCACCACCACAAGGAGTGACCCCCCCCTTTCCCCGAGAGGATTTCTAACACTGAGCTAAGGAAAAGAGGTATTTTTCTTTTAACCTCTTAAGGAAGCAGGGCATACCTGTACGCCCTGCGCGCGGTCCCGATATAAAATGCGGGGTCATACCAGGTCGTTCCCTGCGGCTAATGACACCTGGGATAATAGCGTGCAGCACCGATCATTGTGCCGAACGCTATTAACCCTTTAGACGCGGCGTTCAAAGTTGATCGCCGCGTCTAAAATGAAAGTAAAAGCTTTCCAGCAGCTCAGTCGGGCTGATTGGGACCATCGCAGTGAAATCGCGGTGTCCCGATCAGCTAGAACGCAAGCGGAGGGCCCCTCACCTGCCTCTGCCGCGTCCGATCGTCAAGAAAAAAAAAAGTTAATAAAGATCATTTAACCCCTTCCCTAATAAAATATAAAAAAATATGGGTAAATAAAAATAAATATATGTGGTATTGCCGCGTGTGGAAATCTGCAAACTAATATATTGTTAATTAAACCGCACGGTCAATGGCGTGCGTGCAAAAAAATTCCAAGTGATCAAAAAGTCCAATCAATATAAAAACGGTACCTATCAAATAATAAAACATCAGATCACGGCGCAAAAAATGAGCCCTCACACCGGCCCGTATGCAGAAAAATAAATAAAAGTTATAGGGGACAGAAGATTAATTCAGAAGATTAATTCAGAAGATTATTTAAACGTATAAAATTTTCCAGCATGTAGTTATGATTTTTTTTTTTTTAGAAGTACGACAAAATCAAACCTATATAAGTAGGGTATCATTTTAATCGTATGGACCTACAGAATAAAGATAAGATGTCATTTTACCGAAAAATGCACTGCGTAGAAACGGAAGCCCCCAAAATGTTTCTTAAATTTTGTCGCACAATGAGTTTTCTTTTCCGTTTCGCCGTGGATATTTCTGTAAAACGACTAATGTCACTGCAAAGTAGAATTGGTGGTGCAAAAAATAAGCCATAATATGGAATTTTAGGTGCAAAATTGAAAGCATTACGATTTTTAAAAGGTGATGAGGAAAAAATGAAAATGCAAAAAGGGAACAACCCTGTGTCCTTAAAGGGGTATTCCAGGCAAAAACTTTTTTTTTCATATATCAACTGGCTCCGGAAAGTTAAACAGATTTGTAAATTACTTCTATTAAAAAATCTTAATCCTTCCAATAGTTATTAGTTTCTAAAGTTGAGTTGCTGTTTTCTGTCTAACTGCTCTCTGATGACTCACGTCCCGGGAGCTGTCCAGCTCCTATGGGGACATTTTCCCATCATGCAAGGGATATTCTCCCATCATGCACAGCTCCCGGGACGTGACATCATCATTGAGCAGTTAGACAGAAAACTTCAGAAGCTAATAACTATTGGAAGGATTAAGATTTTTTAATAGAAGTAATTTACAAATCTGTTTAACTTTCCGGAGCCAGTTGATATATAAAAAAAAAGTTTTTGCCTGGAATACCCCTTTAAGGGGTTAATAATAAATGTAGGTAAGGATTAGGTACTGAGTAAAAGGAGATTTTTTAACACTTATCGTAAAATCTCTTTCTCCAAGGATCCATTGGGGGACACAGACCATGGGTGTATGCTGCTACCTCCTAGGGACAGCAGCATACACCCATGGTCTGTGTCCCCCAATGGAGCCAATAGAACAATATTTTTTTTTTTGTGGTATCTAACAGGTACGCTTTAAGACCGATATGGTGAAAGTTTTCAACCGCTTCCCTGTTGAGATGGTATATGGGGACACCGTAGTCTGAACAAATACTCCCTGTAGTTCAGTGAATAGAACAAGGGAGTCACCCATCAGCACCTGCCCACCTACCCCACTATGCACGAGAAGCACTAGTTCAGACGGCTAGCACATTGCTTGTTCAGTATAATAAAATAAATGCTGACTAAGCAATGTGCTAGCCGTCTGAACTAGTGCTTCTCGTGCATAGTGGGGCAAGTGGGCACTTGTTCTATTTATTTTATCATAATATATATATATATATATATATATATATATATATCTATCTTTCTATCTCAAGGCTGATTTGTGAGTCGCTCACACCGTGCACGCCCACCTCGCCACCTGTGCCGTAGACCAGCCGGTACCGCCTCCGGCTACTCACTTGTGGAAGAAAAGACAAGGTCCGGCACTAGGTTGCAGGTAAAAACTTCTTATTCCTTAATTTCAAGATTCTGCAGTACAGGGTAGAAAGTCTGACGCGTTTCGCTAAAAAGCTTAATCGTAGACTGGACTGAGTCTACGATTAAGCTTTTTAGCGAAACTCATCAGACTTTCTACCCTGTATTGCAGAATCTTGAAATAAAGGAATAAGAAGTTTTTACCTGCAACCTAGTGCCGGACCTTGTCTTTTCATATATATATATATATATTTATGGGCACACAACAGCCGTCAAATGGAGGGACTGTATAGAAATAAAAGAACAAAAAGGGTATTCATAGGGCGCTGCCAGGGAAAGGCTACAGCAAATAAAATGTCATTGAAAATCTTATTGAAGAGTCAGCTTCCCCAGCTGGAAACTGTTGTTCGCAGAAAACTATAGATTGTAATGGAAAAAATAAAATCAAATTAATAAAAAATAAAAATGTGGAATTATATGTTTTTTCCCAGATTTATATTTCTGCATTAAACATTACAGTTTGACACAAAAAAAGTTTATTTTATTAAAAACTCCGGCAGCCGACAGCTGTGGCCTTTAGCTCATAATGTTCGCCCTTGTTCAGGCTGCGCTCCTGCAGATGTGCAGTTACAGCAAATTCTCAAGATGCCTCCCATTAAACCCAGTATAATGGGCCATACTGCCTGCTCCTATGTAAGAAAGGACACGCTTGTCTACACGCTTGTATTAACACTTGTGATGTTCCGTAACTCTGTGCTATCTGGTGACACGTAGAAGTAGGAATAGAAGTTATGAAAAGCAGCAAAAACTGAATTCAGGTTAATAAAAGAACTAATGAAAAACTGGGAGAGAAGTTTATAGCACATGATTTACTTACGGCATCTTATGTAATTTTCCTAGGCCGGGCTTGCCCTATAATTTTTCATGGGAATTCATCAGTTCCTACATCAGTGTTTTCCTAACAGTGTCTCCAGCTGTTGCAAATCTACAACTTCCAGCATGCCCGGACAGCCAACGGCTGTCCGGGCATGCTGGAAATTGTAGTTTTGCAACAACTGGAAACACTGTTAGGAAAACACTGACCTACACTGTGATTATTGCAGGGGAAAAATATTTTGTCACATATGGTAGTGATGTCCCGATATCAGGAGAGATACTGGAAATTTGCAAGAATACTCACACTCATGCAAAATTCCTAGTATTGGTACTCTGTATGGGACTTTTACTATGCTTTTTTTAAATGAGTAGTCTCATGAAAAAAAAAAAAAAAAATAAAAAAAAAACTTATCCCCTATCCTGCAGATTATGGGGGGTCCAAGTGGCAGGCCCCTGACTCTCCCCTGGAGTGGCATGTCACAACCAAGCCATGCTCCCTCTGTATGGGAGAGCTGAACGGCTCTCCAATAGAGATATATGGAGGGGCGGCGGTTGCGACGGGACACTCCAGGTAGGGCCGGGCCCCGTACAGGAGATCACGGGAGGGGGGGGGGGGGCCTGAGCACCCGGACCACCTATCCGCCCACCCCCTCTCGATGATCTAAAACGTATCACCTATTTTGCGGAAAGGGGATACATTTTTTTTTCCCATGAAACACCTACTTTATTTTTTTGTCAGAAAAAGGTAAGGTGAAAAAGTCCGGCTCCCATGGGAGTAAAAAATATATTTTTATTGATCCATATTAAAATCCAAAAACACAAATGGATTAAAAGTACATATGCACAGAAGGAAACACCTCCGACGCGTTTCGACTTAACAAGTCTTAGTCATGGAGATCTCCATGACTAAGACTTGTTAAGTCGAAACGTGTCGGAGGTGTTTCCTTCTGTGCATATGTACTTTTAATCCATTTGTGTTTTTGGATTTTAATATGGATCAATAAAAATATATTTTTTACTCCCATGGGAGCCGGACTTTTTCACCTTACCTTTTTCTGATGAGTCCACCTGGAGACCCGGCTCCAGTGTTCAGCCCGGAGGCTTCCAATCTGAGATGTACTGAGAGGGACGATATCTGTCTATGTGGATCTATGGGTGAGCTGATATATCTATCTTTCTTTGAGCCATTTATTTTTTTGTGCTATATGAGGTGACCAAAAAGGTGCAATTTTGGGACATTACAGGGACATCCGAAAGATAGGGGATAAGATGTCTGATCGCGGGGGGGCCGCTGCTGAGACCCCCCCCCCCCCCCCCGCGATCTCCCTGTAGCACCCGCATTCTATGCGGGTGCTGAACCTCCAGGTTTCCGGGACTGGGGATGTGACATCACGCCACGCCCCCTCCAACCAGGTCTATGGGATGGGGCGTGACGGGAAACTAGAGACGCAGTCCCCGTATAGAATGCGGGTGCTGCAGGGAGATCGCGCGCGGGCGGGGGGGGGGGTGGTCTCAGCAGCGGGCCCCCCGTGGTCAGACACTTTATCCCCTAGCCTTCGGATAGGGGATAAAATGTTTTTGCCCGATATACCCCTTGTAATAACTTTAAAACGCTTTAACTGAGCAAAGCGATGCAGCATTTTTTGTGAAAAAATTCAAAATATTGTTTTGTGAAAAATTGGAAAATTATTTTTTTACATTTCTATGTTCACTGTGCAGTCAATATTATGTAATCTTTATCCTGTGTGTCGATAAGATGTTGGTAATAAATAAGGGTATCATTTTATTGTACAAGTCATTAGGAATGTAGCAATACCTACTATGTATAGCTTTTGGAGATTTTTGTCATATAGCAGGGCTTTATTGAGAAAGGAGCATTTATTTTATTTCTTACACTTTTATACTTACACCTTTTATACTTTTCACTTTCTTACTGTTCTACTTTGCTGAAGTACATCTGTATTGCGGCGCGGCATAGCTGTCAGGATTACCTGAGTCTGTGTGATGTAGTCTATGGTTGAATTGCATCACAGGGTTGCTGTTGGAGAACATGGGGAGCCCCCTTCCCTGTCCATCCTGATCACAGCGTGAGATTAATGTTGTCAAAACTGGCGCAATCCCGGGCTCAGCAGCTGCGATGGACTCCCAGATGTGATTGACAGCCAGTTCGCACTACCAATCTCCTGCAGCGCTATGCAGGAGATCCCTAGAACGTATGCGTAAGTCCAGATGCGCTAACAAGTCAGCCGCAGGGACATATGCATACATCCTGGGGCAGAAAGGAAAACCGTCAGCCTGTTCACCCACACTAGACCCTATACACTGGGTTGTAGTGCGGGTGAACAGGAGTCCAACGAGGGGTCACTTACTTAAATATGTCCAGTAGGTCCTGAGATATGTCCCCCAGAAGATTCTCTGCTGAATTCAGTGAAATGCGTGCAGGGGGCGGGGTTTCACCAGCTAAATTTACATATTCATTGTCTGTGACTCCACATCCTAGTGAAGTGGAGTCACAGACAATGAATATGTAAAATGAGCAGAGGATCTTCTGGGGGACATATCTCAGGACCACATTGGACTCCCGTTCACCCACACTATAACCCAGTGCATTGGGTTTAGAGTGGGTGAAAAAGGCTGACCGATGCTGGGTCTCGGACTGCTATACCTACCTACAGTCCGGAGCCCCACTCATTCGAAGGTGCCCCTCTTTCATCGCTGACTTGCGCTTTGAGGCGGGCCTACAGGCTAGATTTAAATATTCATAAGCACCGGTCAAGTGAGTGCTTGTGCCTACTGAGTGCTCACATGACCGGCGCTTATGAATATTTAAATCTAGCCGGCGGGCCCACCTCAAAGAGCAAGTCAGCACTGGAAGAGGGGGACCTTCGGAGGAGTGGGGCTCCGGACTGCAGGTAGGTATAGCAGTCCGAGACCCCGCATCGGTCTCCTGTTCACCCGCACTATAACCGGTGTATTGGGTTATAGTGCGGGGGAACTGGTGACCGTTTTTCCTTTAAGCATTGATCAGTGTTATTGGCACTTCATTACTACAGGGTGCTGAGGCTGCCCACACTATTGGAATGCTGAAGACAGACAGAGGCAGGTAGGGACCCCCATCTCAACTCCAGTAAGCTAACTGGCAACTTATTTTTGACGCTGTGACCAACTTTAATATTGGCGTCTAAAGGGTTAATGCTGGACATCAACCTGATTGATCAGTGATATCCGGCAATAGCCATTACTACTGTGTGCACATAACCTTATTTTTGTAGAAATAATGCCTTAATGTTAACATGTGCTCGTCCCTGCATGGCTGTACTATTATTATTAGTAGCGTGGAAAGGTACTGCAGTATTGCCCCATTCACCCGCTGGATCCTGCACCGCCACTACTAATATTACAGACACACAGGGAAGAGCATAATGAAAAGGCCTTTTATATGGGGCAATTATTGGCCAAATATTTCCCTATGAAGGAAACCCAATGATCAGCCGATGAAAGATCATTGGGATCAAGCAGCCCTAAAACCTAAAAATCATTCTTGACCGGCCGCAATTCTCCCTAAGTAAACATGGGATGTGCAACTAACAAAAACGCAATAGAAAGGGCTGTACAGTGATCAATGATCTACGTGAAAGGCTCACCGAATGAGCGCTGATCTTGGCTATTGGACATGGGACTGACCCTTAAAGGAGTTCTCCAACTGAAATCTTTTTCCCCCGCTGTGCCCGGGCTGCAAAACTATACATAATAAATTTTCACTTACCTGCCTACGATCCCCCGTTGTTCCGATATCGCCGCCCGTGCTCCGGTCCCCGTCAGCTTCCTCTTCCTGCGGGTCGGTGACTTCACTCTGCGCTCAGCCTATCAGCGGCCGCGACGGGACATTGCTGCGGCCGCTGATAGGCTGAGCGCAGAGTGAAATCACCGACCCGCAGGAAGTGGAAGAGACCGGGACGGCGATATCTGAACAACGGGGGATCGTAGGCAGGTAAGTAAAAGTTTATTTTGTTTAGTTTTACAGCCCAGGCACAGCGGGGGTTAAAAGTTTTAGCTTAGAGAACTCCTTTAAAAAGGTGTCCTCTGGTGGGAAAAAAAACAAAATTCAAATCAACTGAAGCCAAAATGTTAAACAAATTAGTAATTTTTTTTCTGTTTAAAAATCTAAAACTCTTCAGTACTTCTAAGCTGCTGTATGCTCCAGAGGAAGTTGTGTAGTTCTTTCCAGTCTGACCACAGTGCTCTCTGCTGCTGCCACCTCTGTCCGTGTCAGGAACTGTCCAGAGCAGGAGAGATTTGCTATGGGGATTTGCTTCTACTGTGGACAGTTCCTGACAAGGACAGAGGTGGCAGCAACAGAGAGCACTGTGGTCAGACTAGAAAGAACTACACAACTTCCTCTGGAGTATACAGCAGCTTATAAGTACTGAAGCGTTTGTGATTTTTAAATAGAAAATAAAATTACAAATCTGTTTAACTTTTTTGGCTCCAGTTGATTTGAAAACATTTGTTTTTCACCAGAGTACCCCTTTAATAGGTGCCATGAGTCTCCCATCAGTTTATTATTGATGGCCTGTCCTTAGTATAGGCACACAATTTCTTAAGCTCTGTTCACATTGCGGGTCACATCTTCCATCAGGGGTTCCTTCCCAATATCCCAGCGCTGTGCTGGGACAGAAACCTTGATGGACTGCATTATAAGGGGTGCCTTTTGGACTTTGTAGGGCATGTTCACACTAAAGAATTAAGGAAAGGAAATTTTAATAAAAACCCTCTTTCTGCTCCATGGTAAAATTAAGGAAAATTTTGGAGGAATTGGTGATTATTGTCTGTGGAATTTAGCACATAAGTTAGGCTGCATTCACATCACGACCTGAGTACACGATTTTTATAACTTAAAATCGTATGAAATCGTATATAAAGTCTGATCCATTGACCTCCAATTAAAAAAATCGGATCCATTACACACATCCAATTTGTTCCGCATCCGATTTCACACGATTTTTGTTCGGGTCTGAAATCAGGGGTTGACCACGATTTCAGACCTGAGCAAAAATCGCGTGAAATCGGATGCGGATCAAATCGGATGTGCGTAATGGATCCGATTTTTTAATGGCGGTCAATGGATCAGACTTTATATACGATTTCATACGATTTTAAGTTATAAAAATCGTGTACTCGGGTCGGATGGAGAAAGTGGAGAAATCGTGATCGTGAATGCAGCCTTAACCTTACATTGACTTTATGGGATTTTACTAGTGGATTTTCGTCAGAAGAATCAATAGCGTCCTCCGGGAAGTCTGATCCGCGACGGAAACATGCGACTGTGTGCAGAAAACCCACTATAGTCAATTGGGAGCATCGTGTAAGCGGAATTTAGCGCAGACATCCCATCTTGATGTTCTCTAACAAGCAGCGACCATCGTGCAAATTGGCGCTGCCATATTGGATCGCAGGAATCGGCCATCTACAAAATTCACTATAACTTTACGTTCTTAGATGGAGAATCAACCAGAACAGTGTTTTCCAAACGGTGTGTCTCCAGCTGTTGCAAAACTACAACTCCCAGCATGCCCGGACAGCCGTTGGCTGTCCGGGCATGCTGGGAGTTGTAGTTTTGCAACAGCTGGAGACACACCGTTTGGAAAACTCTTCTCTAGAGTCCCACAGCAGACAGACATGTATGCAGCCAGTGCTGGAGGTGGCACCAGATGGGCAGTGCCAGCACTTGTGGGTCTCCTCAGGAGTTCACAACTAGATCTGGTGAGGACCAGACTACAAGAGAATGGAGGAAGCCCGGATCTATGAGGAGGAGCAGGGCAGCAGTACCCCTTGCCCCAGCACTGTGTGGGCACCTGCCCCCTGTACACGATGCCCAGCACAGCCCCGTCTATGTGCCAGTCACACACACCTAGCCTTCTCCGGCCCGCCTCACCCTCCCGCCGGCTCCCCTCCCCGGCCGGACCCCGCTCACCATTAAAACTTTGGCAGCGCTCTCCAGCTGGGCGATCACTTCACTCGCACCCAGCGCCGCCATCATGGGCTCTGTTCAATGACGCGCCACGCAGTGCAGTGTGGGATAAAGCGGGGAACAGAGCCAATGGCGGCCCTGGGGGAGGGGAGGCAAGCGGAGTGAGAGGAGGGTCCTCGTACTCACACACTCGGGGGAGAAAGAGTTGAGGAAGAAGGGAGCAGAAGTTTTGTGGGGACGAAGTGGCAGTATGGCCGATGCGGGGCTGAGCCGACGGGAAGGGCGATACAGTGTACACGATGTCCAGTCAGGAGGGGAAGGCGGGAAAATTTACTTTTAAGGGTCCGGTCACCTCAGTATCCTGGCTAGTCTGATAGTGGGGTTCAGAGGGACCCCTCACAGACCCCAATATCATAGCTGGGGAACCCCTCACAGACTCCAGTATCATAGATAGGGAACCCATCACAGACTCCAGTATCATAGATAGGGAACCCCCTCACAGACCCCAAAACCATAGGAGTGGGAACCCCTTTAACACTACAACCCCATAACAGAGGGAACCTTCACAGACCCTAACACTATAAAAGGTGACTCCTCACAGACCCCTAACACCAGAGCTAGGGGACCTCAACTCCATAACAGAGAAATTCTCACAGACCCCCAAAACCATAGCAGAGGAGCCCCATCACACACCCCAAGACCCCCTTAAAACAACCCAACACCAAAGCATATGGACCCCTACACCATTAAAGGGGACCCTAATGCCAAAACAGTGGGTTCCCTCACAGACTTAACACCACAGCAGGGGAACCACCTCACAGACCCCCAACACCACAGCAGGGGAACCACCTCACAGACCCCCAACACCACAGCAGGGAAATGACCTCACAGACCCCCAACACCACAGCAGGGGAACCACCTCACAGACCCCCAACACCACAGCAGGGAAATTACCTCACAGACCCCCAACACCACAGCAGGGGAACCACCTCACAGACCCCCAACACTACAGCAGGGGAACCTCCTCACAGACCCCCAACACCACAGCAGGGGAACCCTTCTCAGACCCCCGACACCACAGCAGGGGAACCACCTCACAGACCCCCAACACCAAGCAGGGGAACCACCTCACAGACCCCCAACACCAAGCAGGGGAACCACCTCACAGACCCCCAACACCACAGCAGGGGAATCACCTCACAGATCCCCTACACCACAGCAGGGGAACCCCTCACAGACCCCCAACATCACAGCAGGGGAACCCCTCACAGACCCCCAACATCACAGCAGGGGAATCACCTCACAGATCCCCTACACCACAGCAGGGGAACCCCTCACAGACCCCCAACACCACAGCAGGGGAATCCCTCATAGACCCCCAACTCAACACTACAGCAGGGGAACCTCCTCACAGACCCCCAACACCACAGCAGGGGAACCCTTCACAGACCCCCAACACCACAGCAGGGGAACCCTTCACAGACCTTAAACACCACAGCAGGGGAACTCGCAGACCCCCAACACCACAGCAGGGGAACTCGCAAACCCCCAACACCACAGCAGGGGAACCACCTCACAGACCCCCAATACCAAGCAGGGGAACCACCTCACAGACCCCCAACACCAAAGCAGGGGAACCGCCTCACAGACCCCCAACACCACAGGAGGGGAATCACCTCACAGACCCCCAACACCACAGGAGGGGAACCCCTCACAGACCCCCCAATACCACAGCGGGGGAACCCTTCACAGACCCCCAACACCATAGCTGGTCTACCCACCTGGTTCTAAAATGTCAGTAAGGCTGTATTCACATAAACATTTTTGCATTCTTTGGATTGATACAATTCTATCCTTGAAAACCGTATAAAATCTTTTATCAAGACGTATCCTTTGGCTTCTATTGACTAAACATATCTAACACATGCACCCCTCCAGTTCCTTTATGTTTTTGCCTAATTTCTTGTCAGTGGGAAATCGTGGTTGACTACAAATACTGTACATTTTGATTAGTTTAATTGTACACTTTTTATTTATTTATTTTTTACTCATGCGCAGTAGCTTAGGAGTAGTCTAGAAAGATTGAGAAACAAAAAAAAGTACTACCATATTTGTGACATATACTATTTTCAGACATTCAATTTTCTTGGTTGGCCATCCATTTCAACAATATGGTAGAGGGGTGCAAAAATCGCAATGTGAATAAAGCCCAATGGTGAATTCACACAGAATTTTTGTTTCTGTTTACTGTATACATTTTGTAGGGAAAAAAACTTAATTCACCTTTTATTCCTTAATCTATTAAAATGTATTATCCAGAAATAAGTGCAAAAATACCAAAAAGTACCGTATATACTCGAGTATAAGCCGACCCGAGTATAAGCCGAGACCCCTAATTTCAACCCAAAATCCCAGGAAAAGTTATTGACTCGAGTATAAGCCTAGGGTGGGAAATACCTCATCCCCCCCTGTCATCATCCAGACCCGTCATTAACATCCTCATCATCCCCTTGTCATCATCCCACACATCCCCCCTTCATCATCCCCTTGTCATCATCCCACACATCCCCTTATCATCCCACACATCCCCCCTTCATCATCCCCTTGTCATCATCCCACACATCCCCTTATCATCCCACACATCCCCCCTTCATCATCCCCTTGTCATCATCCCACACATCCCCCCTTCATCATCCCCTTGTCATCATCCCACACATCCCCTTATCCCACACATCCCCCCTTCATCATCCCCTTGTCATCATCCCACACATCCCCTTATCATCCCCTTGTAATCATCCCACACCCCCCCCTTCATCATCCCCACCCCCCTTCATCATCCTCTTCTCATCATTCGCCCTCAGTGGTCTTCAACCTGCGGACCTCCAGAGGTTTCAAAACTACAACTCCCAGCAAGCCCGGGCAGCCATCGTCTGTCCGGGCTTGCTGGGAGTTGTAGTTTTGAAACCTCCGGAGGTCCGCAGGTTGAAGACCACTGCGGCCTTCAACCTGCGGACCTCCAGAGGTTTCAAAACTACAACTCCCAGCAAGCCCGGGCAGCCATCGGCTGTCCGGGCTTGCTGGGAGTTGTAGTTTTGAAACCTCCGGAGGTCCGCAGGTTGAAGACCACTGCGGCCTTCAACATGCGGACCTCCAGAGGTTTCAAAACTACAACTCCCAGCAAGCCCGGGCAGCCATCGGCTGTCCGGGCTTGCTGGGAGTTGTAGTTTTGAAACCTCCGGAGGTCCGCAGGTTGAAGACCACTGCGGCCTTCAACATCATCCAGCCCCCTCTCACCCCCTTTAGTTCTGAGTACTCACCTCCGCTCGGCGCTGGTCCGGTCCTGCAGGACTGTCCGGTGAGGAGGTGGTCCGGTGAGGAGGTGGTCCGGGCTGCTATCTTCACCGGGGGCGCCTCTTCTCCGCGCTTCCGGCCCGGAATAGAGCCGTTGCCTTAACAACGACGTATCTGCGTCGTTGTCAAGGCAACGTGACTATTCTGAGGCCGGGCCCGAAGCGCTTAGAAGAGGCCTCCCCGGTGAAGATAGCAGCCCGGACCACCTCCTCACCGGACCACCTCCTTACCGGACAGCCCTGCAGGACCGGACCAGCGCCGAGCGGAGGTGAGTACTCAGAACTAAAGGGGGTGAGAGGGGGCTGGATGATGTTGAAGGCCGCAGTGGTCTTCAACCTGCGGACCTCCGGAGGTTTCAAAACTACAACTCCCAGCAAGCCCGGACAGCCGATGGCTGCCCGGGCTTGCTGGGAGTTGTAGTTTTGAAACCTCTGGAGGTCCGCAGGTTGAAGACCACTGCGGGTGGGGGAGTTCACTCGAGTATAAGCCGAGGGGGGTGTTTTCAGCACGAAAAATCGTGCTGAAAAACTCGGCCTATACTCGAGTATATACGGTAACTTCAGCCATCACCATATCAGTATGTACTCTGTCCCTTTAGGAACTCTGAAATTCATCCACTTTGATTTTCCCACAGCAACCAATCACAGCTCAGCTTTCACTTTACCAGAGCTTGTTAGCTGAGCTGTGATTGGTTGCTGTGGAAAAATCTCTCCACTTTTTCTCTCACACAGTTTGATAAATCTGGGCCAACGTGTGACCCTACCCTAATAGAATACATAATGCTGGACCCGTCATTCTTTAGTAGACCTCCATTCATGTTTTACGGTATTCCACTCCCATACAGATTTTCTAAAAGGTTTTTATAGGGCCAGCTGTATATGTTAGCTCCACTTATAGTCCCACATACATAATGGGGAGATTAATCAAAACCTTTGCTGAGGAAAAGTTGATCATAGCAACCAATCAGATCACTTCTTTCATTTTTGTAAAGGCCTCTGAGAAATAAAGAAGCGATCTGATTTGGTCATCTTTTCCACAGCACAGGTCTTGATGAATCTCCCCCAATGTGTACACTATTAAGGTGCGTTCCCACCTGGCCTATACACAGTGTATTTCCTGCTGCGCAAAATTTATGGCAGCAGCGGGAAATACGCTGCGTATTCCTTGCTCACTATACACACAGGGCTTTCTGGCGGCAGCCCTATGTGTGTAGTGAGTTTTGGAGGCGGGGCCGTGTGACGGCGTGGCTCTGCCTCCAAAACTCACTACACGCATAGGGCTGCCGCCAGAAAGCCCTGAGTGTATAGTGAATGAGGAATATGCAGCATATTTCCCGCTGCTGCCACAAATTTTGCACAGCGTGAAATACGCCAGGTGGGAACGCACCCTTAGGCCCTGACTTATTGTTTTTTTTAGACCTGCATGATTCCACTCTACTTACAGTGGGGATTCACACGTCAGGAAAGTTCTGCCCAGCTTTTTCTTGCAGGGATTTTCCAGCCATTTATTCACAGGTTGTGAGAACACGCCCCTTTCCGAGTTTGAAGTTTTTTTTTTTTTTTTTGTGCAATGCACTAAAAGGATGGCACAGGCACAATTTGTGGTGCACAACCTGACAGACGCAGGTCGGGTTTATAATTGTAAATCAGGGTTATATGTTTGCCAGTATAGATCCCCTATATGGCTCGATGCATCAGCCCCGATAGGGTTTTCGCATGTCGCCATTTTGCCCAAAAATGACATGTAGCTGAGATATGTGTATACCAGTATTCATTTTGTCCATAGCGTTTGTCTGAACTAAAATCTATTGACATTTTTGTCAACTGAGTAAAACTAGACACAGATGTTAGGTAGAGAAGGTTTGGGGAAAGATCCCATCAGAACTAATCTTTTTGTCTATTAAATGTTTAAACCTTCATACCCAAAGTAATAATAGGTTAATATAATTCAGGACACATCCTATTTTGGCTTTGAGGACATAGCCAACTTTTATTTATTGTGTTTTAGTTTTTCCTTCTCACCTTTTAAGATATATACATTTATTTTTCCATCCACAGAGCCATATGAGGGCTTGTTTTTGCGGGACCAATTGTACTTTCCATTAACACCTTTCATTTTTACCATAAAATGTACAGGAAAGCAAAAACACATTTATAACTTTTCATTTCTACTTATTGCACTTTATGGTAAAACTACTTTTCTATTATTTTACTACTTTTAAAAACAGTCAAACTTTTATGACAAAATTATTATGTAAAATATTTCCCTATTCTGACCCCTATAACTTTTTTTTATTTTTCTGTATATGGGGCTGTGTGAGGGCTCATTTTTTGTGGTGTGAGCTATAGTTTTTACCAGTACTATTTTTGTTTTGATAGAACTTTTAGGTCGCTTTTTATTAATTTTGTTTCATTTGGTATTTTTTTTAGTTTATACCATTCACCATGCAGAATCATGAACATTATATTTTATTAGTTTGGACATTTCCGCACAGGGCAATACCAACTATGAAGATCAACCCACCTGCATGCTGGAGGCTATTAAAAAACCTCTGGCGGCTATTTTCCTGATTGCATTTCGGTGGTACAATGAGCCTCCCTAAACCCTCCGGCAGCTCCAATTTGCCTATAGATGACTTGATCGACATTGATCACCGCATCTACAGGGTTAATGATGGACATCAGCATGATCGTTGATGTCCACCATCAGCGGCAAGCCCAGCCCCTTGTTATGTCATAATTGTGCATCATTGTACGTCAAGTCCCAGGGCACCATGGCATACATTTATGTTGTGGGTTCTTTAGGACTTTAGCTTTTTTCTAGAATTTCCATTACCCTTTAAACTCATTAGATTATTTTCAACTAAGTCTGTACATTTAGTTGAATAAAATCTTATGACAGTTTGTCGGATGAAAATAGATTTAAACTAAAGAAATTCAGATGACTAAAATATGACTAAATCTAACTGTAGTTTAAGACTATGGCTACAACTATGATTAAAACTAATTTGCTGTCAAAATGAACACTAGTGTATACACCCTTATGTAAAGTAATTATTGCAGGCTTCCACTATGCCAAATGTGTTTCCCCAAGCCAAAGAGATGCAGAAGTAGTAGTCCTATTTTATAGTAGCCCTGAACGGAGATGTTCATGTCAGGATATACTCTTACATTCGGGGTAACTTGTCAAAAAGAAATGCTGGTAACAGCCTCAAATCAGTTCAATGCCCCAAAACATAGCCAACTAGTGATTATCTTTGAGAGATTTTCCACATGTATATGTTTATTTAGCAGAATGCAAAAGCGCTGCAGGATACTCATGAGTCCTGCAAAGTAAATGTATATGTGTGAAAAATGGCCCCAATGTAGTTACTAGGGGGGACATGTATCATTATTTGTGTACGGTAGAAGCATTTTACCCCTTTTCCCGAAATTCTAAATTATGTGCAGAAGCGCTAAATTTATCAATCAAGTGCAATGAGCTTCATAAATTGCGGGTAAATATAGTGATCTCCTCAATCCACTCTTTGGAAAATAGAATCAATGATTTAGAGCATCTTGCTACGTTAAGTCCAAGATGGCTTATATCTGCGGAAAAAAAACTGCTCTTGCGGCAAAATTTTGGGTGTAAAAAAAAGTACGCAGTTAATAAATCCATGTGTACTATAGATGTCACTCTAAGGTACCCTGATTCAGCCACATCTGGAGGACATGCTCTACCAAAACGTGCGCAAAAAAATTGCGCAAAAAAAGGGCTTGCGCAAAATTTTGCGCAAAAAAATACACACAAAACAGGGGTAAAATCTTTGATACATGTCCCCCTAGATGTCTACATTTGGGCCATTAAAGTAAATGTGGCTCCTGCCTTTATGCATCAGCATCTCTTTTCAACAGTCGCATATGTGGTATGAACACTGCCTTACAGGCAATTGTTGGGGCACAAGATCAGCAGCCCTAGAAGTTTAGTCTGAATAATAGCCACTGTGGCATCTAAGTGGTGAGACAGGGAAAAGTGTAGTGGAGTAGTAATGGGGACTGTCATGGGGGAGACCATTATCTGTGATGGTGGAAACATCTGTGTTGGTGGAGAGCAACATTATCTGTGATGGGGGGAGAACATTATCTGTGATGGGGGAAATAACCTTATCTGTGATGGGGAGAGCATTATCTGTGATGGTGGAAACATCTGTGTTGGGGGGAGAGACCATCTGTGATGGTGGAGAGAACATTATCTGCGATGGGGGGAGAACATTATCTGTAATGGGAAAGACCATTATTTGTGATGGGGGGGAACATTATCTGTGATGGGGAGAACATTATCTGTGATGGGGAGAAGATTATCTGTGATGGAGGAGAACATTATCTGTGATGGGAAGAGAACATTTTCTGTGATGGGGAGGAACATTATCTGTGATGGTGGGGAGAACGTTATGTATCATGGGGAAAGAACATTATCTGTGATGGGGAGAACATTATCTGTGATGGTGGAAAAAAAATGGCCCCAATGTAATTACTAGATGTCTACATTTGGGCCATTAAAGTAAATGTGGCTCCTGCCTTCATGCATCAGCATCTCTTTTCAACAGTCGCATATGTGGTATGAACACTGCTTACAGGCAATTGTTGGGGCACAAGATCAGCAGCCCTAGAAGTTTAGTCTGAATAATAGCCACTGTGGCATCTAAGTGGTGAGACAGGGAAAAGGCATTTTAAAAAAATGCAGAGTGGAGTAGTAAGCGGGGCTGTCATGGGGGAGACCATTATCTTTGATGGTGGAAACATCTGTGTTGGGGGGGGAGAGAACATCTGTGATGAGGGGGGAACATTATCTGTGATGGGGGGGAACATTATCTGTAATGGGAAAGAACATTATCTGTGATGGGGGGGAACATTATCTGTAAAGGGAAAGAACATTATCTGTGATGGGGGAAATAACCTTATCTGTGATGGGGAGAACATATCTGTGATGGAAGAACATTATCTGTGATGGGGGAGAACATTATCTGTGATGGTGGAGAACATCATCTGTGACGGGGGAGAGAACATTATCTGTGATGGTGGGGAGAAGGTTATGTGTCATGGGGAGAGAACATTATCTGTGACGGTGGAGAGAACATCATCTGTGACGGTGGAGAGAACATCATCTGTGACGGTGGAGAGAACATCATCTGTGACGGTGGAGAGAACATCATCTGTGACGGTGGAGAGAACATTATCTGTGACGGTGGAGAGAACATCATCTGTGACGGTGGAGAGAACATCATCTGTGACGGTGGAGAGAACATCATCTGTGACGGTGGAGAGAACATCATCTGTGACGGTGGAGAGAACATCATCTGTGACGGTGGAGAGAACATCATCTGTGACGGTGGAGAGAACATCATCTGTGACGGTGGAGAGAACATTATCTGTGATGGGGGAGAGAATATCTGTATTGGGAAGGAACAGTATCTGTGATGGGGGGAATATTATCTGTAATGGGAGAGAACAGTATCTAATGGAGGGGAACATTAATTGGAATCAGATAAGTGTCGATTAAGGCGGATCTGACAGGACAAAAGCATCAACCACTGTAATATTTAAAAAGATGGAGCCCATCCACAACCAAACTAAACTGGAACCTTTTTCCTGTAGCGCCACTAGAGAGAGAAATGAATATCACTCTACAAAAATATCATTCTCAGTGTTTGAGTTGTATGTCCACACTTGTTTTATATGCAGTATATGGTACTGCCATGATTTTACTGTGATTTTCTTAAAATCATTGTAAAATTGCGCAATTTTTTACCTTGATTATGGCCAGTTGCCATAGGAAAAGTGTCGACAGCTTGCGCAGTTCCACAACAGTATCCTAAAGCTAAACATGTCTCCAGTTTAAAGTAATTTACTTCAGATGGTATGTTTGGACTTCTTTTAAAGATAAGTAAATATATTTCCCATTGACTTCCAGATAACATCTGCCCAGCATTTGTCCACCCAAAAAATGCAATGCATTTTTTTTTTATAAAAAAAATTGTGTGTGTGAAGCCATCTTCACAATGTTATTTTATTTTGTTCTAAGAACAGCATGCGCCATAGGAGAGTAAGGGAGCGAGCTGGCTGAGGAAGATGAATAATGAATGTTGATAAGCCGAGCGGAGTGAGGAAGAAGAAGCAGTGACGTCAGTATACACATTGAAGAAGCTCCTGTCCCCAACATAAAGTTATTTACAGCTCCCTGCAGTGAAAATCACAGAATTATGAGACCACCGTCACACACAAGTACAGACACTATATTATGAACTACACTAACTTTACAGTCCCTGTAGCATATTCAAATAAATAAAAAAAATCCTGGCATACCCCCTTTAATTCTTTAAGTTCTGGTCTCAAGATACAATATTTTTTTAACTTATTATGATTGTTGTGGAACCAATTTATATGGGAATCAATTAAATCATTCAGTTTTTGTGGGTTTTTATGTGAGATTCTGTCCACAAATAGCAGTAGCTTGAAAAACTACATGTTTTATTGTAGATTGCTGTGGTTTTGTAGCATAATACTTGATCACATCTCTTTTACAGTCTTTATTTCAGTCTCAACCTGACCATGATATCATAAACACTGATTCTATCAAACAAACCATATGACGCATCATATGATTTGTGGCCATATAATGCTAATATGAAACCAACCTAAGGGTTGCCTCAGCAGTTTGACCAGCACTGATTGGTGGATAGGTGTTAATTTTGAATCTTAACCCCAATAATAACTTAACCTTACACAACTGTGAAAATTTCTTTGCTGTACTCAAAAGATCTTCAATGGCATATAAGGCCTTATACACATGCTGCATTCTGTGTTCTATAAACTAAAATAAAAAACAAACAAACATTATCTTTCCAATTTATTATAGACAAAAATAATTACCACGTCTGGAATTAACTATTAATTCCCCACTTAATTCCAGTGTAAAAGTAAAGAAAATACCAAATGCCAGATTCACTGTGTTTTAGTCATCTTGCCTCTCTAAAAAGATGGATTAGAAAGTGATCAGAAAGGCATATGTACCACAGTATATACCAGTCCAAAGCATAGGGGATAAGTGTCTGATCACGGGGGTCCGACCGCTGAGACCCACCGCGATCCCCAGCACAATGCCCCGGCTCTCCCCATGAATGGAGCTGTATCGATCCCCACACAAAGCAGCCCCCTCCATGCATCTTTATGGTGCACTGTATGGCATCTTTGTATATCTCCAGCTCTTCCATTGATATTTTTTCTTGCAACTGTATGTGAACCCTTTGGAATTATATGGATTTCTGCACAAATTGGTCATAAAATTTGATCTGATCTTCATCTAAGTCACAACAATAGACAATCACAGTCTGCTTAAACTAATAACACACAAAGAATTAAATGTTTTTATTGAACACACCATGTAAACATTCACAGCGTAGGTGGGAAAAGTATGTGAACCCCTAGACTAATGACATCTCCAAGAGCTAATTGGAGTGAGGTGTCATCCCAGTGGAGTTCAGTGAATGAGATGAGATTGGAGGTGTTGGTTACAGCTGCCCTGCCCTATAAAAAAAACACCTACTAGTTCTGGGTTTGCTTTTCACAAAAAGCATTGCCTGGTGTGAGTGATGCCTCGCACAAAAGAGCTCTCAGAAGACCTACAATTAAGAATTGTTGAATTGCATAAAGCTGGAAAGGGTTATAAAAGTATCTCCAAAAGACTTGCTGTTCATCAGTCCCTGGTAAGACAAATTGTCTATGAATGGAGAAAGTTCAGTACTGCTGCTACTCTCTCTAGGAATGGCCGTCCTGTAAAGATGACTGCAAGAGCACAGCGCAGACTGCTCAATGAGGTAAAGAGTCCTAGAGTGTCTGCTAAAGACTTACAAGTGTCTCTGGCATATGCTAACATACCTGTTAGGGAATCTACGATATGTAAAACCCTAAACAAGAATGGATTTCATGGGAGGATACCACAGAGTAAGCCACTGGTATCCCAAAAAAAAAAAAAAAAAACATTGCTGCACGTTTACAGTTTGCACAAGAGCACCTGGATGTTCCACAGCAGTACTGGCAAAATATTCTGTGGACGGACAGATGAAAACAAAGTTGAGTTGTTTGGAAGAAACACACAACACTATGTGTGGAGAAAAAGATGCACAGCACACCAACATCCAAACCTCATCCTAACTGTGAAGTATGGTGGCGGGGGCATCATGGTTTGGGGCTGCTTTCCTGCTTCAGTGCCTGGACGGATTGCTATCATCGAAGGAAAAATGAATTCCCAAGTTCATCAAGACATTTTGCAGGAGAACTTATGGCCATCTGTCCACCAGCTGAAGCTCAACAGAAGATGGGTGTTGCAACAGGACAACGACCCATAGCATAGCAAGTAAATCAACAACAGAATGGCTTAAACAGAAGAAAATACGCCTTCTGGATTGGTCCAGTCAGAGTCCTGACCTCAACCCGATTGAGATGCTGTGGCATGACCTCAAGAAGCAATTCACACCAGACATCCTAAGAATATTGCTGAACTGAAACTGTTCTGTAAAGAGAAATGGTCAAGAATTACTCCTGACTATTGTGCACGTCTGATCTGCAACTACAGGAAACGTTTGGTTGAAGTTTTTGCTGCCAAAGGAGGTTCAACCAGTTGTTAAATCCAAGGGTTCACATACTTTTTCCACCTGCACTATGAATGTTTACATGGTGTGTTCAATAAAATCATGGTAACATTTAATTCTTTGTGTGTTATTAGTTTAAGCAGACTGTGATTGTCTATTGTTGTGACTTAGATGAAGATCAGATCACATTTTATGACCAATTTGTGCAGAAATCCATATAATTCCAAAGGGTTCACATACCTTTTCTTGCAACTGTACATGGAGAGGGCGTGCACAAGGAGCGCTAGGCGCCAGGCAGGAGATTGCGAAGGGTCCCTGATCCCCCCCGAGATCATACACTAATTATCCCCTTACCTTTCGATAGGGGGCAAATTGTCCTGCACCACAGTACTCCTTTAATGGCTTTATTTGTAGGACTCCTCAAATACTTTTTTTTTTTTGTGAAAGGAAAACAATATTTGATCCCCTGCTGATTTTGTTCATTTGCCCACTGACAAAGAAATTATCAGTCTGTAATATTGTTAGGTTTATTTCAACAGCGAGAAACAGAATAACAACATAAAATCCATAAAAACGCATTTAAAACATGACTTAGTACTTGTTGGCAATCACAGAAGTCAGACGTTTCCTGCAGTTGGCCACCAGGTTTGCCCGCATCTCAGGAGGGATTTTGTCCAACTCCTTTTTGCAGAACCTCTCCAATTCATTGAGGTTTCAAGGCTGACATTTGGCAACTCAACCCTTCAGCTCCCTCCAAAGATTTTCTATAGGAATAAGGTCTGGAGACTGGCTAGGCCACTCCAGGACCTTAATGTGCTTCTTTTTAAACCACTTCTTTGTTGCTTTGGCCATGTGTTTTGGGTCATTTTCATGCTGGAATTCTCATTCTCGACCCATTGTTAATGCCCATGCTGAGGGAAGGAGGTTCTCGCCCAGGTCCCATCCGTCACCTATTTGATGTGGTGAAGTTGTCCTGCTCCTATAGCAGAAAAACATCACAAAGCATATGTTTCCACCTACATGATGGAGATGGTGTACATAGGCGGCAGTCCCGTCTGACCACAACACTTTCAGTTCTCCTTTGAATCATTCAAATGTTCATTGGCAAACTTCAAATGGGCCTGTGCAAGTGCTTTCTTGAGCACAGGGACCTTGTAGGTGCTGCAGGATTTTAGTCCTTTGCAATGTATTGTGTTACCAATTGTTTTCTGGAGAAAACAGCTGCTGCTGCGATAACCTGGCGAGGTTTCTGTGGTACTCAGGCCAAAAAGTCCAATGTCGGCTAAGAGGTGCACACCCGGGGATAGTGAACAGTTGCTGTCTTTATTAAGTCATAAGACAGGTAGTTCAGGTAGGACAACGTGTTTCAAAGGTACATCCTTCTTCCTCAGGTCCTTTTTTTTTCTGGTTGACTGGTTGGTCCCCGCTGCCTTGAGATCATTGACTTTGAGAACTTCTCATATAGTTCTGGGCTGATTCGAGTTCTCATGATCATTAAAACTCCACAAGGTGAGATCAAGCATGGTAGTTTATATATGAACCTGGTATGTCTTTAAACCTTCGAATCTCCAATTCCATTATCCCATCATTGTGTTGTCATCTTTATTTATCACTATATTTATATATAGTGATAAATATATATACAGTGGGGATCAAAAGTTTGGGCACCCCAGATAAAAATTTGTATTAATGTGCATAAAGAAGCCAAGGAAAGATGGAAAAATCTCCAAAAGGCATCAAATTGCAGATTAGATATTTTTATACTATGTCAACAAAAGTTAGATTTTATTTCCATCATTTACACTTTAAAAATAACAGAAAACAAAAAAAATGGCGTCTGCAAAAGTTTGGGCACCCTGCAGAATTTATAGCATGCACTGCCCCCTTTGCAAAGCTGAGGCCTGCCAGTGTCATGGATTGTTCTCAATCATCATCTGGGAAGACCAGACCAGACAATCTCAAAGGTTTTAAATTCCTAGACTCATCTGACCTTGCCCCAACAATCAGCACCATGGGTTCTTCTAAGCAGTTGTCTAGAAATCTGAAACTGAAAATAGTTGACGCTCACGAAGCTGGAGAAGGCTATAAGAAGATAGCAAAACGTTTTCAGATGTCAATATCCTCTATTCGGAATGTAATTAAGAAATGGCAGTCATCAGGAACAGTGGAAGTTAAAGCAAGATCTGGAAGACCAATAAAAATATCAGACAGAACACCTCACAGGATTGTGAGAAAAACAATTCAAAACCCATGTTTGTCTGCACAATCCCTCCAGAAAGATCTGGCAGACACTGGAGTTGTGGCACACTATTCCACTATAAAGTCATCAGAAGAAAACCTCTTCTACGTCCGCTTCACCACAAAATCAGCGTTTGAACTTTGCAAATGAACATATAGACAAGCCTGATGCATTCTGAAAACAAGTTCTGTGGACCGATGAGGTTAAAATTGAACTTTTTGGCCTGAATGAGCAAAGGTACAGTACAGACCAAAAGTTTGGACACACCTTCTCATTCAGAGTTTTCTTTATTTTCATGACTATGAAAATTGTAGATTCACACTGAAGGCATCAAAACTATAAATTAACACATGTGGAATTATAGACATAACAAAAAAGTGTGAAACAACTGAAAATATGTCATATTCTAGGTTCTTCAAAGTAGCCACCTTTTGCTTTGATTACTGCTTTACACACTCTTGACATTCTCTTGTTGAGCTTCAAGAGGTAGTCACCTGAAATGGTTTTCACTTCAGAGGTGTGCTGGTGTGGAGGAGGAGGTGTGATGGTGTGGGGGTGCTTTGCTGGTGACACTGTTGGGGATTTGAAAATTGAAGGCATACTGAACCAGCATGGCTACCACAGCATCTTGCAGCGGCATGCTATTCCATCCGGTTTGCGTTTAGTTGGACCATCATTTATTTTTCAACAGGACAATGACCCCCAAACACACCTCCAGGCTGTGTAAGGGCTATTTGACAAAGGAGAGTGATGGGCTGCTGCGCCAGATGACCTGGCCTCCACAGTCACCGGACCTGAACCCAATCGAGATGGTTTGGGGTGAGCTGGACCGCAGAGTGAAGGCAAAAGGGCCAACAAGTGCTAAGAATCTCTGGGAACTCCTTCAAGACTGTTGGAAGACCATTTCAGGTGACTACCTCTTGAAGCTCATCAAGAGAATGAGTGTGCAAAGCAGTAATCAAAGCTACTTTGAAGAACCTAGAATATTACATATTTTCAGTTGTTTCACACTTTTTTGTTATGTATATAATTCCACATGTGTTAATTCATAGTTTTGATGCCTTCGGTGTGAATCTATAATTTTCATAGTCATGAAAATAAAGAAAACGCTGAATGAGAAGGTGTTTCCAAACTTTTGGTCTGTACTGTACATTTTGAGAAGAAGGGGAACAGAATTTAATGAAAAGAACCTCTGTCCAACTGTAAAGCATGGGGGTGGATCAATCATGCTTTGGGGTTGTATTGCAGCCAGTGGCACAGGGAACATCTCACGAGTAGAAGGAAAAATGGATTCAATAAAATTTCAGCAAATTTTTTATGCTAACTTGATGCCATCTGTGAAAAAGCTGAAGTTAAAGAGAGGATGGCTTCTACAAATGGATAATGATCCTAAACACACCTTGAAATCCACGGGGGATTACATCAAGAGGCGTAAACTGAAGGCTTTGCCATGGCCTTCACAATCTCCTGACCTCAACATAATTGAACATTTATGGATAGATCTTAAAAGAGCAGGGCGTGACAGACAGCCCAGAAATCTCAAAGAACTGGAAGACTTTTGTAAGGATGAATGGGCAAAGATACCTCAAACAAGAATTGAAAGACTCTTTGCTGGCTACAAAAAGCGTTTACAAGCTGTGATACTTGCCAAAGGGGGCAGTACAAGATATTAACTCTGCAGGGGGCCCAAACTTTTGCAGACGCAATTTTTTTGTTTTCTGTTATTTTGTAAGTGTAAATGATGGAAATAAAATCTAACTTTTGTTGACATACTATAAGAATGTCTAATCTGTAATTTGATGCCTTTTGGAGATTTTTCCATCTTTCCTTGGCTTCTTTATGCACATTAATACAAATTTTTACCTGAGGTGCCCAAACTTTTGATCCCCACTGTATATATTTATCACTATATAAATTTATCACCTTTACCTTACCCAAAACAGTTTATTGGTTCTATACTCAATTCCCCAAATGTTATTGCTCTTTGCTGATCTTTACACCTGAGTGCACTTTTGTTTTCGAACTACTGGCATAACTTGCCACTATTTGAGGCATAAGGTTTTTGAGACTGGAGAAATCAAAAGTGCCATTTCAAACTGCCTTGTGAAGTGTTTTAATGAGTGTAAAAAACAGAATTAGACCAGAATTGAAGAATTATTTTCTTTACCTATGCCCCCTATACTCGAGATCTGTGTGTAACAAATTGACCCTGATTAACAACTTTCTCTCAACCTGCTGGCTCTTATAGCAACATGGCTACAATTTTCTGACACTGCTTCCCCCACTGCTATAACTTATATAACTTAAAGGGGTACTCCAGCCCTAAGACATCTTATCCCAAGGGTCCCACCGCTGAGGACCCCCACAATCATGCAGCACCCACCTGTTTCAGCTGCACGGAGAGATGATTGCTCCATGTCTGAAGATTCACGACCACAGGGCCGGAGTATCATGATGTCACTACTCCGCCCCCTTGTGACGTCTCATCTTATCAGACATCTTATCCCCTATCCTTTGGATAGGGGATAAGATGTCTTAGGGCCGGAATATCCCTTTAAGATAAGTATATCTTAACTTTTCCCATACCCCAGATCTGAAGACAGGCATGGTGGAGACGTTGGTGTGCTTTTGTCCCCACAATGCACTTTCCAGGTCATTCCTCCATTACCATCACTCTCATTTTCCTCTTTTAACCCCTTCCCCCCTGGGCCATTTTTAATTTTTGCACTGTTGTTTTTTCCTCCTCGCCTTCTAAAAGTCATAACACTTTCTATTTTTCAACTACAGACCCATATGAGGGCTTGTTTTTAGCGCCACCAATTTTACTTTTTTTTACTTTTATTTTTTATTTGAGGAACTTCCAGTTTAACATTTTGCATTGGTTATTTTTGAATGAGTACAATGAGTTTGAGCCAGCTGGGCAAGCTGTGTGGAAAAAAAAAAAAAATAAATATGTGGACTAAAACGGGAAACCCAATTTACTTGTCCCTCATTATAAACAAATTAGTTTTCACCAAAATAGTATTTAAATTATTATTGGCAACTAAGTAGAAATACCTAAATTGCTTTAACCCAATTAACAAATGCAAGCAAGTAGAACACTAAAACTTAACAGATTTTCTAATAAGAATTAGAGCTTACTTGAAAACAAGTTATTAAAGTTAACACAGTCAACCTCACGAGGCCATGTATGTCCTTTGACATGCTTGGTTCCACTAGAAGAGCTTAAAGTGAACATAAAACACTTGGAGGCAAATTAAATAAACTTGGAAAGTAACAGTCATTTTACTTAAAAACTTAGGCTCTTTATAAATTTCATCTATAAGTATACAAATAGGTCTTTTCTCCCACTTGTAAATCAATTATTCAGCGTAGATTCTAGAATTGACTGATAAGGGAGGTGGTCCTCCTGCATAACCACAGTGTGTACTGTGGCTGAGATGTAAAACTCCTTAGCCAACGCTACTAGCGATGGCTAGAAAACATGTGAAAGGAGTGAATGATGTTACTCCACTCGGCCACTGGCAATAAAACTCGGGTGTTGATCTCACAAGTCACAGAGGATACACTATTTGCCCTTATTGGGGAAGCATCCATAAGCAAGGAAATTTAAAGGTGTTATCCAGGCATAGAAAAACAGACAATTTCTTCCAAAAACAGCACCACACCTGCCCCAGGTTATATGTGGTATTGCAGCTCAGTCCTATAGAAGTCAATTTCATGTGGCCTCTTATGTCCACCACCCACATATAAAGATGGAAATGTTTTTTTTCCCAGAATTTTTTAAAAAATATGGAATAAATTGTTTTATAATAAATAATCTGTTTATAACTTAGTGTTCCAACTATAATTTAGACCTTCGTGAAAGTCATCTCAGAATCTTTTCAAGTTCCCCTGTCTCAAGAAAATCCTGGAATATCATTCAAATACAGAGAATGCCATTTTTAAAGAAGAGTAAGGCTGGGTTCACACTACGTTTTGTCCCATACGGGAGCGTATACGGCAGGGGGGAGCTAAAAGCTCGCGCTCCCGTATGTGACCGTATGCGCTCCCGTATGTCATTCATTTCAATGAGCCGACCGGAGTGAAACGTTCGGTCCGGTCGGCTCATTTTTGCGCCTTATGCGCTTTTACAACCGGACCTAAAACCGTGGTTGACCACAGTTTTAGGTCCGGTTGTAAAAGCGCATACGGCGCAAAAATGAGCCGACCGGACCAAACGTTTCACTCCGGTCGGCTCATTGAAATGAATGACATACGGGAGCGCATACGGTCACATACGGGAGCGCGAGCTTTTAGCTCCCCCCTGCCGTATGCGCTCCCGTATGGGACAAAACGTAGTGTGAACCCAGCCTAAGGCTGCATTCACATCACGTTTTGTCCCTACAACTGACGGGTCCGGTTGAGGAATCTCATTTACTTAAAATGAGCCGACCGGAGTCAGATAGTAACTCTGGTCGGTTAATTTTTACCCCGTATCCGTTTTTTTGACCGAACTTAAAACCAAGTATACCATGTTCTGAATATGTATTTGCCAAAAGTCCTACGCAAATCTATGGGAACACCAGCAAATCTGTGTCCAGATCGCTGTAGTCTCGGGCTCTGAAGTTGCTCTACAATTTTAAAAAGATATCCTCTCGCTGGTAGCATTGCGGGATGTACACTTTAAAAAAACCATTTAAACATTCAAAACAAATAAAGAGTGTTCTTTACAGTATCTTGAATCCCCAGCTGAAAAAAAGGGCTGCGCTGATGAACCTGCAGAACTGGCACCACTAGTTGCTGTACTTGTTGATGCCCCAACTACACTTGTTCATGTTTGAACCATGAAGAGCATGTCATGTGAGCTATGCTTGTATCATGAGCTTTGATATAAGATTTATCACCGCCATTTATAAAGACATTGCAAGCAGAGCCAGAGTTATTCATTGCTATCGTAGGGTATTGTAAGCAAATCTTCTCTCCCCCTTTGCTCTCTTTCAGAAAAAGCCATGGCCAGGAATCTTTCCAATTAGGTTGAAATACTCATTTTCTCTTCTCTGTATCATATTTTTGTCTATGGAAACAGGAGCAGGGTTTGGGCTTCAATTCTTGAAGAGGCTGTGGCTTTGAGACACATTGCCCGCATCTTGTTTGTTGGTTTTCTTCAAGTCAAAAATAACCTCTTAAGGACTGAGGGTTTTTACATTTTTTGCACTTTCGTTTTTTCCTCCTTACCTTTTAAAAATCATAATTCTTTCAATTTTGCACCTAAAAATTATGGCTAAATGATGGCTTATTTTTTGTGCCATCAATTCTACTTTGTAATCACATCAGTCATTTTACCCAAAAATCTATGGCGAAGCGGGAAAAAAAAAATCATGTGACAAAATCCCTTAAGGATGCAGCTCATTTTCACCTTAAGGACGGAGCCATTTTTTGCAATTCTGACCACTGTCACTTTATGCATTAATGCTTTATGC
Organism: Hyla sarda; assembly: GCF_029499605.1. Taxonomy (NCBI): domain Eukaryota; kingdom Metazoa; phylum Chordata; class Amphibia; order Anura; family Hylidae; genus Hyla; species Hyla sarda. The sequence continues at coordinate 47,736,864 of NC_079190.1, forward strand.
ATTAATAACTCTAAGATGCTTTTACAGATTATTCTGATTCTGAGATTGTTTTTTCGTGACATATTCAACTTTATTTTAGTGGTAAATTTTCGTCGTTACATCCTTTCTTAGTGAAAAATCCCAAAATTTCATGAAAATTTAGAAAATTTTGCATTTTTCTAACTTTTAGACTCTCTGCTTGTAAGGAAAATGGATATTCCAAATACATTTTATATTGATTCACAAATACAATATGTCTACTTTATGTTGGCATCATAAAATGGACATATTTATACTTTTTGAAAACATTAGAGGGCTTCAAAGTATAGCAGCAATTTTCAAAATTTTCATGAAAATTGCAAAATCTGAAGGGACAGATGTTACAGAACTAAAACTCCCAGCATGCCTGGGTAGTCTAGGCATGCTGAGAGTTGTAATTTTGCAACATCTGGAGGGCTACCGTTTGGGCATCACTGTATTAGTGGTCTCCAAACTGTGACCCTCCAGATGTTGCAAAACTACAACTCCCAGCATGCCCAGACAGTCTTTGGCTGTTTGGCAACCACTAGGAAGACAGCAGTAAAGATCGCTTTACTGCCACCTCCCTTCATGCTCCATGCCGTCGTCTCCAAACCTGCGCCGCTGATCTCCGCTGATGCCACCGATGATCGCCGGTCCCCACCGCATCTTCTTCACAGGTACCGGCCACCATCTTCTCCCCCCGTTCTGCCCGACATCCAGGGGTGGGCAGAGCGGGGCGTTTCCATGGCAACCCCCCGTCTTCAACTGCCATTGGTCAGTGGATAGGAGGGGGTGGCACCACTGCAACCTCGCTCCTATCCCTTAGGATGATCGGGGCTGTCACTGTCAGATCCGATCATCCCTATTTTCCGGGCGATCGGGTCACCAGAGACCCGATCAGCCCGGAATAGCAGAAAATCGCATGTCTGAATTGACATGCGATTTCCTGCGATCGCCGACATGGGGGGGTCTCAGGACCCCCCTCGGCGATGTGCTGGGATGCCTGCTGAATGATTTCAGCAGGCATCCCGATCCCCAACCAGCTATCGGTGGGGACCGGAATTACCACGGGCGTATCCATACGTCCTATGTCCTTAAGGACTCGGGATGCAGGGCATATGCATACGCCCTGTGTCCTGAACAGGTTAAGAAAAACAGCCATTTTGTCACTTTTGGGGACTTCCGTTTCTACGCTGTACATTTTTCGGTAAAAATGACACATTATCTTTATTCTGTAGATCCATACAATTAAAATGATACCCTAATTACTGTCTATGTGCGTGTTATACGCCGATACACCCCCAGGAAAGGCAGGGGGAGAGAGGCCGTCGCTGCCCGCTTCTCTCCCCCTGCCTTTCCTGGGGGTCTAGAGCCCTGCTGCCGGCCCTTCTCTCCCCCTGGCTATCGGCGCCGCTGCCCGTTCTGTCCCCCTGACTATCCGTACCGACGCCCCATTGCCGGCACCGATAGCCAGGGGGAGAGAAGGGGAAGCGGCACCCATTGCCGGCGCCGCTGCCCCGTTGCCTCCCCCCATCCCCGGTGGCATAATTACCTGTTGCCGGGGTCGGGTCCGCGCTGCTGCAGCGTGCGTCCCCTGCGTCGTTGCTATGCGCTGCACTGACGTCATGCACCGCGCCGTGCATAGCAACGACGCAGGGGACGCACGCCGGAGGCCTGCAGCAGCGCGGACCCGACCCAGGTAATTATGCCAGCGGGGATGGGGGGAGGCAACGGGGCAGCGGCGCCGGCAATGGGTTCCGCTGCCCCTTCTCTCCCCCTGGCTGTCGGCGCCGCTTCTCCCCCCCTGGCTATCGGCGCCGGCAATGGGGCGCCGGCACCGATAGTCAGGGGGACAGAACGGGCAGCGGCGCCGATAGCCAGGGGGAGAGAAGGGTCGGCAGCAGGGCTCTAGACCCCAGGAAAGGCAGGGGGAGAGAAGCGGGCAGCGACGGCCTCTCTCCCCCTGCCTTTCCTGGGGGTGTATCGGGGTATACACGCGCACACACGCACCCTCATTTTCCCATGGATATTTGGGTAAAAAACTTTTTTTACCCAAATATCCTTGGTAAAATGAGGGTGCGTGTTATAGGCCGGTGCGTGGTATTCCCCGATAAATACGGTATATAGGTTTGATTTTGTCGTACTTCTGGAAAAAATCATAACTACATGCAGGAAAATGTATACATTTAAAATTGTCATTTTCTGACCCCTATAACTTTTTTATTTTTCCGCGTACGTGGCGGTAAGAGGGCAAATTTTTTTGCTTCGTGATCTGATGCTTTTAGCGGTACTTTGGACTTTGGAATTTGTCGGACATTTCCGCACGCAGCGATACCACATATGTTTATTTTTATTTACACTGTGTTTTTTTTTTTTTTAAATGGGAAAAGGGGGGCGATTCAAACTTTTATTAGGGAAGGGGTTAAATGATCTTTATTAACTTTTTTTTTTGCAGTGTTATAGCCCCCTCTATTGGCTATAATATAAAACTGAGGCGGTCCCAGACAGCCCGCTGAACTAGCCGGGTGCAGTTTAGTTTCACTGTAGACGTGGTGATCAACTTTGAATGCCGCGTCTAAAGGGCTAATAGCACACGGCACCGCGATCAGTGCCGCAAGCTATTGGCCATGGGTCCCGGCCGTTGTTAGAGGCTGGGCCCGACCCGCTATGACTTGGGGCCACGCCGTGGACACGCGTTATAGAAAGGGAGCAGACTCAGGGCGTACAGGTAGTCTAGTTTACAAAAACGTATCCCCTATGCTGCAGAAAGGGGATAAATGTCTGATCGCAGGGTTGGGGGATCTGACCGCTGGGACTTCCACAATGCCAGGCGCCTAGTTTCTCCCCATGAATGAAGTGTGTCGACAATGGAACAAAGTGGTGGTTGACATGCCCCTCCATACATCTCTATGGGAGAGCTGAAGATACAGGAGTGCTGTACATGCAGCTCTCCCATAGAGATGTATGGAAGGGGCGTGTCGGCCACCACTTCATGCCGTGGTCGACACACCTCATTCATAGGAAGAGCCGGGGCACCAGATAGGGGATACATTTTTGTAAACTGGACTACCCCTTTAAGGCCCCTTTCACACTACTGTTATGCTCCTGTATGAACTCCTGTCAAAAAATCCCATTCATGTCAATGGGATTTTTTGACCATCCTTTAGCATCAGTTATGTCCCGTTATGACTAACGTCCGTTATTTTTGACAGTGCAATTAGCGGTGCATACACTCATTTTTGACCTATGAAAAATAATGGCGGAATAACGGACGTTAAAATTTTAACATTGAAGTCTATGGCTGATGGATGTTCACAAAGAACATCCGTTAGCACCCGTTATTTTCACCTTCCGTTAGGATCCGTTATTGCTACTGAGCATGCTCAGTACAGCATCACAACCAGAAAGGGTTAAAACGAACATAAAATAACGGACTATAACAGTGCATAATGGGTGATAATGGATGGAACATGTCCGTTATTTTGACTGAATGCTCGTTAAAATATCGGACATTGGTCATCCGTTATGTTCAATTATTGTATCTATTTTTTATGACCTGTTTTTGCAGAATAACGGATGTCAGAAAGCAGGAACATTTATTTATTTATTTATTTATATAGCGCCTACAGATTCCGCAGCGCTTACAATTATGGGGTACAAACAAAGACAAGTATCAGACATAATATTACACAATAACTATTCAAACAAGAGGTGTGGGGATACATTGAGGATATGTTGGGGATATGTTGGGGATATGTTGAGGATATGTTGGGAATATGTTGGGAATATTTTCGGGATATGTTGGGGATATGTTGAGGATATGTTGAGGCCAATTAGAGACTGTTATAGGCCTGTCTGAAGAGATGTGTTTTTAGGCCACGTTTGAAACTATGGATGTTGTTGTTGAGTCTGAGGGATTGAGGGATAGCATTCCAGAGAACCGGTGCAGCACGAGTGAGGTCTTGGAGATGGGAGTGAGAAGTTCGGATTATAGAAGATGTTAGTGTGAGGTCATTAGCAGATCGGAGAGAACGTGTAGGATGGTAGACGGAGATGAGAGAGGTAGTGTGAAAGAAGCCTAAGAAGACTTTGAGATGTCATAATGATAAACGGTCAAAAAAAAATGCTATGCCACCTGATTTTCTAGGCAAACTGGTTTCTATTCTTAGTAGACCTCAATATTCCTGAGATTTGCATTCCATGAATATAAAAATATTATGCCATTGTTGGATTGTACATTGTTCCTGGGGGATCTCCAAGGGCCAAAAATACTGTGGTAGCAAGCAATAGATGCCATTCATTTAAATTCACTAGGTGCCGTATGAGCAATTTTAAGCAGACTCAATTGCTGTGTTGTCCAGTCCCTTTAAAATAGTGTATACAGTCACTAGTCTTCTCGTTCCAGCACCATCCTCTACAAACTCGCCATCTCTATTCCCCCACAAAGTAATAGTGTCCACTTTGTGCGCCCATATCACCTTAAGGACGGAGGGTGTTAATATACACGAGCTGAGCGCGCTTTGAGCCTTTTTTGGTGGAAAAAACTTGCAAGTTTGTCGGAAAGTCCTCAATTTGTCGCAAATCAATACTACCAACTCAGACCTGACTTACAAACCTGGCTGTGAAGAGCAATGTGGTAAAAAGTTGCATAGGATGAATCATACAAAGTGTTTTTTTTCCTTGTGTGCACGAAATTTATGGACTCCCATGTGATATTATGATAAATACGTAGCACGTAAGTAAAACCAAAACAAAAATAAATGACTTCAAGACATGTTCTGAAGAAACACAATGATAAATGTCCCTCCTTATCTTTATGTAAACATATTCACTCACACAGGCTCTTCTGCTTGTGTGCAAGCTGTACTGTGCCTAGCAAATTATCTGTGTCTGATCTATCAATCCCAGAGCAAAAGCCCTCCCAGCTGAAATCGGAAAGAGAGAGGTCCCTATTGTGGAATATTTTATATCGAAATTATGAAATGAAGAAATACATTTTCTACATAAACAGCTATATATATATATATATATATATATATATATAGAAAAAGCAGGGTGGGCTGCACCTCAAAGAAGTATGGACATAGGTGCATGCAGCGGCTGGTTCCAGGTCCCGGGTCCGTATCGCTAGAAGAACAGATTTGCTGCAGCACACAAAGTAGTATCAAGTGGTTTATTTCATTCCAATTGCTACGTTTCAACCGCACATGCGGCCTTTTTCAAGCACAAGTGAACAGTGACCATCAAGCAAGTTATATATGGTGTTCAATAAGACATCAATTACATAATTAAGTGTTACAAATATATAAAAAACTTACAATAAAAGTGTACAGGAGATACAATACACATAGTATCATGATTCAGTGGGTATATAATATATGTACCCATAAAGTGCATAACAATACATATAAAATATACATATAAAGTGCATAATAAGTTAAATAGTGCACCAGGTGAAAGATAATTAATCAAACAAATGCAGGAAGGAGAGTAGGCGGAATCTCGAGGCACTCACCCAATCAAAACGAAGGATGTATAGATATCCTATAGGCATCGTCACACCCGCATGAGAAGCGGCGTGGTATAATGTATGTACAGCGGCATGGCGGCGCAGCAGCAGCGCACGCTTGTCGCTGTACTTCCGGGAATAGGGCGGCAGCCAATGGGATAACGCCACGTAGGGCCACATGATCAAAAGAAGAATGACGCCCCATGAAGTCACGTGACTAGAAAGATGTTCACGTGGCATACACGGACGCGCCTGCGCACGGCAAAGAAAATAGAGCCTAAATCTAGTAGGTAAACAGACACCATCTTGTAAGTGGGCAAAAGTAAGGACAAAATAGAATTACAAAATGAAAAATAAAAAATAAATGTGGAGGGATGATATAAGTTATATGTAAAGTAAAAGGGGTCAGCGCTTTAAATGCAGACATAGTAAAACAACAATCATTCCTGCACATAAGCCCAAAATATCCCGTGGGACTAACACTCCCAGCACACCTCGTCATCTACTTACATGGCGACAAATGTGTCACCCCAGTCGGACCCCCCCAGGTCAACTTAATGTACCGCAGGACAGTCCAACAGGTGGGAGAGAGTACCACACCTGGGACAATAGCAATCTTGAGGGCTGTGCAACAGCAGAATCAGTCACACACACAATAGCGCATAGACCCAGAGGTTGACTTATCAAGTCAGAGCGTATCTTTATTGGTAACAAGTATTACTCCACACAAAAGGAGGAAAATAAAATAAAATAAATAAAAAATAGGGGAAAAAAAATTTTAATAATAAATTTTTTTTTTCAAAAAAATGATTTTCAAAAAACATTTTTGGTGGCTCAAGTGTGGGAAAACCATTGGCCGTCGTACATAATCCGGAAGTAATGAGTAAAGAACTACAATATGGTTTTAAACAGAGTGAGGAATACGGGTGGTGTCTTCTTAATCCGTCGACTCTCCATTACTGCAAAATAAAAAATAAAAAAGGGAATATTAGTACAAAGCAAAAAAAGGTCACATTGTACTGATCAAATAAAAGATAGCCGTACTATAATATGACAGGGAGAGTTTATCTAGCATTATAAATGTCATTGGAAATGGTATAGTCTACATTGAGGCCAGTTGGACATAAAGATTTTAATTTAAAAATCCATTCCAGTTCTTTCCGTTTTAGTTTGCCCACTCGATCACCCCCTCTTTTTAATGGGGGGAAGTGGTCGAGTAGGGCAAACTTGAGGACTCTTTCTGTATGGTGAGCCTCCGTAAAATGTCTAGAGACAGGAAGATCAAGTCTCTGCTTCCGTATTGTGTATCTGTGGTGATTGAAGCGTGTCTTGAAGTCCCATGTCGTCTCCCCCACATAGAGGAGGCGACATGGGCACATCAAGACATACACCACAAAGTCTGAAGTACACGTAAGGTAATGGCGCAATTTAAACATCTGGTTGGTTGCAGGGTGTACAAAGGTCGGACCCTTGAGCATATGCACACAATTTATGCATCAGCGACAAGGGTATGATCCCTTATTCCCAACAGATAAATATTTCTGGGTAGGTCTACACAAAGATACATCTGATTTCACAAGTTTGTCAAGCAGATTACCAGCTCTGCGGTATGAAAGAAGAGGGGGACAATGAAATTCAAGTATGTCTGGATGACTACGTGTTAGTAATTTCCAGTGTTTGTTGAGAACACTGGAAATTCGACCAGACATATTTCCAAAGGTAGATACAAAGGCAATGCGTGAAGAGGTATTACGTAGTTTCTTATCATAAATCAACGCATGTCTATCCATAGTAAGTACTTTCTCTTTACTTTCTTGAAGAAGGGGCAAGGGATAGCCCCTCCTATGAAAGTTGTTAACCATCGTGTTCAAAGTAGGTTCCAAGTCGTCAGTCTCAGAGATGATGCGCCTTGCCCGAATCATCTGACTCGTGGGCAAGGACCGCACCATCGATCGAGGGTGGCAACTGGTATAGTGGAGTACAGAGTTGGTATCGGTCGGTTTTACATAAAGACCGGTGGTCAGCCTACCATCCCTAACATAGACCATTGTGTCCAAAAATTGTACATTGGAGGTTGAGGAGGTAAGAGTAAATTTGATATGGGGGGAAATAGAGTTCAAATAATCAAAAAAAGCCTGTAACTCAAGATCAGAACCAGTCCAAATCAAAAAAATTTCGTCTATGTATCTCCACCACCCCAGCAAAAAGCTGGAGTGGTGGGACACATAGACGAACTGTTCCTCGAGCATGGCCATGTACACGTTGGCATACGTAGGTGCCACATTCGTGCCCATGGCCGTGCCCGAGGTTTGTAGATAATAAACATCATTGAACAAGAAGTAATTATTGCGTAAAATTAAATTAATCAATGTAATAACAAAATCAACCTTGTGAGGGGATAATACACCGGTGATGGTGGACCTGACTGCCTCTACACCTCCATCGTGTGGGATGGAGGTGTAGAGGCTAGTCACGTCCAGGGTAGCAATAATAGTATGGTCAGGTACCTGTATGGTGGCGATTTTCTGCAGAAAATCAGAAGTATCCCTCAGATATGATTTAGCTTGAGTGGCAAAGGGACGTAAAACCTGATCTGCGAAGATAGAAAGCCGACTGGTGACAGAACCCCTCCCGGAGACAATGGGCCTCCCGGGGGGGGGGGTCCACCAGCGACTTATGTATCTTCGGGAGCAGGTATAGAAGGGGAGTGATGGGAAAAGTGACATTCAGGTAGTCACGTAGCTGTCTATCAATCAAACCCGAATGAAAAGCCTCCTCCAACACACTATTGATATGGGTTTGTATCTCAACAGTGGGGTCTTTAGGTAAAGTAGTATAGGTAGATGTATCATGTAACTGTCTGTTGGCTTCCCGAATATATTGACTACGGTCCAGGATCACGATGGCACCGCCCTTGTCGGCGGGTTTTACCACCAAGTTGTGATCCTGGACCAAGTCATTCAGTGCCAACTGTTGGCACTGAATGACTTGGTCCAGGATCACAACTTGGTGGTAAAACCCGCCGACAAGGGCGGTGCCATCGTGATCCTGGACGCAATAATTATTTCTTGTTCAATGATGTTTATTATCTACAAACCTCGGGCACGGCCATGGGCACGAATGTGGCACCTACGTATGCCAACGTGTACATGGCCGTGCTCGAGGAACAGTTCGTCTATGTGTCCCACCACTCCAGCTTTTTGCTGGGGTGGTGGAGATACATAGACGAAATTTTTTTGATTTGGACTGGTTCTGATCTTGAGTTACAGGCTTTTTTTGATTATTTGAACTCTATTTCCCCCCATATCAAATTTACTCTTACCTCCTCAACCTCCAATGTACAATTTTTGGACACAATGGTCTATGTTAGGGATGGTAGGCTGACCACCGGTCTTTATGTAAAACCGACCAATACCAACTCTGTACTCCACTATACCAGTTGCCACCCTCGATCGATGGTGCGGTCCTTGCCCACGAGTCAGATGATTCGGGCAAGGCGCATCATCTCTGAGACTGACGACTTGGAACCTACTTTGAACACGATGGTTAACAACTTTCATAGGAGGGGCTATCCCTTGCCCCTTCTTCAAGAAAGTAAAGAGAAAGTACTTACTATGGATAGACATGCGTTGATTTATGATAAGAAACTACGTAATACCTCTTCACGCATTGCCTTTGTATCTACCTTTGGAAATATGTCTGGTCGAATTTCCAGTGTTCTCAACAAACACTGGAAATTACTAACACGTAGTCATCCAGACATACTTGAATTTCATTGTCCCCCTCTTCTTTCATACCGCAGAGCTGGTAATCTGCGTGACAAACTTGTGAAATCAGATGTATCTTTGTGTAGACCTACCCAGAAATATTTATCTGTTGAGAATAAGGGATCATACCCTTGTCGCCGATGCATAAATTGTGTGCATATGCTCAAGGGTCCGACCTTTGTACACCCTGCAACCAACCAGATGTTTAAATTGCGCCATTACCTTACGTGTACTTCAGACTTTGTGGTGTATGTCTTGATGTGCCCATGTCGCCTTCTCTATGTGGGGGAGACGACATGGGACTTCAAGACACGCTTCAATCACCACAGATATACTATACGGAAGCAGAGACTTGATCTTCCTGTCTCTAGACATTTTACGGAGGCTCACCATACAGAAAGAGACCTCAAGTTTGCCCTACTCGACCACATCCCCCCATTAAAAAGAGGGGGTGATCGAGTGGGCAAACTAAAACGGAAAGAACTGGAATGGATTTTTAAATTAAAATCTTTATGTCCAACTGGCCTCAATGTAGACTATACCATTTCCAATGACATTTATAATGCTAGATAAACTCTCCCTGTCATATTATAGTACGGCTATCTTTTATTTGATCAGTACAATGTGACCTTTTTTTGCTTTGTACTAATATTCCCTTTTTTATTTTTTATTTTGCAGTAATGGAGAGTCGACGGATTAAGAAGACACCACCCGTATTCCTCACTCTGTTTAAAACCATATTGTAGTTCTTTACTCATTACTTCCGGATTATGTACGACAGCCAATGGTTTTCCCACACTTGAGCCACCAAAAATGTTTTTTGAAAATCATTTTTTTGAAAAAAAAATTTTATTATTAAAATTTTTTTTTCCCTATTTTTTATTTATTTTATTTTATTTTCCTCCTTTTGTGTGGAGTAATACTTGTTACCAATAAAGATACGCTCTGACTTGATAAGTCAACCTCTGGGTCTATGCGCTATTGTGTGTGTGACTGATTCTGCTGTTGCACAGCCCTCAAGATTGCTATTGTCCCAGGTGTGGTACTCTCTCCCACCTGTTGGACTGTCCTGCGGTACATTAAGTTGACCTGGGGGGGTCCGACTGGGGTGACACATTTGTCGCCATGTAAGTAGATGACGAGGTGTGCTGGGAGTGTTAGTCCCACGGGATATTTTGGGCTTATGTGCAGGAATGATTGTTGTTTTACTATGTCTGCATTTAAAGCGCTGACCCCTTTTACTTTACATATAACTTATATCATCCCTCCACATTTATTTTTTATTTTTCATTTTGTAATTCTATTTTGCCCTTACTTTTGCCCACTTACAAGATGGTGTCTGTTTACCTACTAGATTTAGGCTCTATTTTCTTTGCCGTGCGCAGGCGCGTCCGTGTATGTCACGTGAACATCTTTCTAGTCACGTGACTTCATGGGGCGTCATTCTTCTTTTGATCATGTGGCCCTACGTGGCGTTATCCCATTGGCTGCCGCCCTATTCCCGGAAGTACAGCGACAAGCGTGCGCTGCTGCTGCGCCGCCATGCCGCTGTACATACATTATACCACGCCGCTTCTCATGCGGGTGTGACGATGCCTGTTACGCCGAGCGCTCCGGGTCCCCGCTCCTCCCCGGAGCGCTCGCTACACTCTCGTTACTGCAGCGCCCCGGTCAGATCCACTGACCGGGTGCGCTGCGATACCGCCTCCAGCCGGGATGCGATTCGCGATGCGGGTGGCGCCCGCTCGCGATGCGCACCCCGGCTCCCGTACCTGACTCGCTCTCCGTCGGTCCTGTCCCGGCGCGCGCGGCCCCGCTCCCTAGGGCGCGCGCGCGCCGGGTCTCTGCGATTTAAAGGGCCACTGCGCCGCTGATTGGCGCAGTGGTTCTAATTAGTGTGTTCACCTGTGCACTCCATATATATACCTCACTTCCCCTGCACTCCCTCGCCGGATCTTGTTGCCCTTGTGCCTAGTGAAAGCGTTCCCTTGTGTGTTCCTAGCCTGTGTTCCAGACCTCCTGCCGTTGCCCCTGACTACGATCCTTGCTGCCTGCCCCGACCTTCTGCTACGTCCGACCTTGCTTCTGTCTACTCCCTTGTACCGCGCCTATCTTCAGCAGTCAGAGAGGTTGAGCCGTTGCTAGTGGATACGACCTGGTCACTACCGCCGCAGCAAGACCATCCCGCTTTGCGGCGGGCTCTGGTGAATACCAGTAGTGACTTAGAACCGATCCACTAGCACGGTCCACGCCAATCCCTCTCTGGCACAGAGGATCCACCTCCTGCCAGCCGGCATCGTGACAATGCCTATAGGATATCTATACATCCTTCGTTTTGATTGGGTGAGTGCCTCGAGATTCCGCCTACTCTCCTTCCTGCATTTGTTTGATTAATTATCTTTAACCTGGTGCACTATTTAACTTATTATGCACTTTATATGTATATTTTATATGTATTGTTATGCACTTTATGGGTACATATATTATATACCCACTGAATCATGATACTATGTGTATTGTATCTCCTGTACACTTTTATTGTAAGTTTTTTATATATTTGTAACACTTAATTATGTAATTGATGTCTTATTGAACACCATATATAACTTGCTTGATGGTCACTGTTCATTTGTGCTTGAAAAAGGCCGCATGTGCGGTTGAAACGTAGCAATTGGAATGAAATAAACCACTTGATACTACTTTGTGTGCTGCAGCAAATCTGTTCTTCTATATATATATATATATATATATATATATAGGAAAAAAAGGCTGCAAATGTGATCATATTTTGAAACCATAAACTATATTACAATACAGAATTGTGTGAGCTCCTAAATAAGTCAACTTATAGTCTCCCTTTTTTAAGTTTGGGTGATGTTCACATTACCCATGACACAATCTTTTCAACTTTTTGTGTTGCAATACAGCTGTATTAAATCACACCCTCTGTGGTGTTTTATTACTTCCTCAATGACAGTAACCTTCATGTGCGCTAGAGATAACACGATAGCATTCTTCTTGACCTTGTTGTGCTTCACACACACCCACATTTCTACACCATATTTAAAAGGGACATATAGTCTTAAATGTAACCCCTTTAGGACATTGGACATAATTGTCAGTTCTAGTGCCCTGTTACTTAACACTCTATGATGTACATTTACATCCTGAGCATCATTCTGACTATGAAGCGAGCACAGGAGTTTCACTCACTTCATATACTGTGAGTGATGGCTGCTATCAGCTGCCATGTACTCTTAGTCAAAGAAAGACAACAGTGTTCACAGCGTTATTCATTATTAACCCCTTAAGTGCAGTGATCAATAGCAATCACGGCACTTAAGAGCCGCAATCACTGTCCCCCTAAACAATCGGCACCCCTGCAACATGTATGTTGGGGGTCCGATCATTTGAATGCTGGAGGTCTTCTCACCTGATGTGTGTGGGTCCCGTGGTATCACTGCATGCGGAAATGTCTGAACTAGTAAAATATAACATTAACGTGGGGAAGAGGGTGCTAGTTTTCTTGATTTAATTTGGGAATGTGAAAGGATAGTATATTGGAAGATATTGGAAAGGAACAGAAGTATGGTGGCCTGTTAATCAACCTATTTTTTCTTGCAAGATTGATGGTATTGAGGGGATGGTTTAATCCAGTCCCCCCAGGAAAAGAAGCATGGTTAAACTTGGTTTACAAGATAAAGAAGGTATGAAGGCTGGAGGAATAGAGAATCTAAAAAGAAAGCTAAATTATTTAAATGGGCACTCTCATTAAAACTACGGTAATTAAAACTTCAAACTTCATATTCAAACTTCAATGTTTGCTATTGCACTCCTTATGGCAAATAAAAAATCTTTATAATGTACTTTGTTCTAAAATATGAAGTTTTCTATGTTTTATTTGTGTTTAAAAAAGCTGCCACTAGGTGTCTCCCTACTTGTCCAGAGCACATTTCCCCTCATCTCTTGCACAGCCTTTGGACTCCTGCTGGCCTGGCAGAAGTAAAAAATCAGGAAATGCTGTCTGGAATGCTGAGAGGTGTGTTTGCAGCCTTAGCCAATCATAACTCATCTCACACTGAACTGGGCTGTGTGTAGCAGAGTGAGGGAGGAAGTTCTCCCATGTATGGCTTCAGATGATGTCACGCCTGCTGGGTAATGCTACCCAGTCTGTGAATCTGAATGAGACTGAGCAGAAAATACAGAGCAATATCAAGGTTAGGGGGTGGTTTATAAAATTATAAAAATAAAGGTAGGGGGTGGTTTATCATGATGGGGGCAGTGAACTGGGAGGATTATAAAATTGAATAAGATCATCAGAGATACTCTTTAAGGGTACTTGGGCATATTGGGTGTAATAAGACATGTGTATGAATGTTTTTTTTTTTATCCCATGATGGGCATGTGGGTTGGCTTTATTCCAGGATTTTTTTTTAAATTTGACTATGCTACGGGGGGCTGTCAAGTTAGTGTAGTTCATAATATAGTGTCTGTACCTGTGTGTGACGGTTTTCTCACAATTCTTATGTGATTTTTACCCCAATATTTATTTTTAACATCATACAAAATGACTGTTGTTCCAGATTTTTCCCAGGTTGCAATGCGGCCGAGACCTGACTCACTAGTCAGCTGATGACAGGGAGCCTGTCTGCTTCAATGGGTGGAGGGATCGCTTGGTGGGAGAGAGATCAATCTGCAACTAATGCAACAGCTGTAGGCACCCTGATTGAAAACCACAGGTCTTTTGAATGGATGCAGCTCATGTATGTTTCAATGGGAGGGGTGGCTGATGTGTGGGAGGGAGTCAAATGGAATCATGGGATTTGTAGGCAAATACAAACAAAACAGGAAATACCCGTTCACAAAAACCTAGCCACAGTGTTATGGTAATCTCATGACATAGCCATTTAGCCCCAAGGTAAGTGTAGATCCTTCCTAAGCATGTCCATTACTGTCTGCCAGGTACGTACTAAAATCACCTTATGGTGGAGAACCCTTTAAGTTGTAATAATTGTAATATATATATATATATATATATATATATATATATATATATATATCTTAATGTGTTGGTATGTAATAGCACTTAGTATAAAATATATATACAGTATATATAATATTAATGATCCCGTACATTAAATGGCATAAACGTAAAGGCCCACCAAACCTTTGAATTGCTGATTTTTTGGTAACATCACATCCCACAAAAAACATTTGAATAAAAAGTGGTCCAAAAGTCATATATGCACAGAAGTGGTACGGAAAAAAAAACCTAAAGATCAGCCCAGTATACAAAAAAAAGAAAGAAACTTATTGGGGTCAGAATACAGCAATTTTAAATATACTTATTTTGTTTAAAAAGTTAGACCTTCTTTAACCCCTTAACGACGCAGGATGTAAATTTACATCCAGGTGCAGTGGTACTTAACGCACCAGGACATACATTTACGTCCTATACATAACCACGAGCATCGAACCGACGGTAACGGCGCACATCAGCGATGCCGTGATCAATACAGGTCACGGCATCTGTGGCAGTGCGGTCACTAAAATGGATGATCGGTTCGCCCTCATCTGCCTCCGGCCGTCTCCAGGGGTCTTCTGCTCTAGTCTGAAATCGAGTAGACCAGAGTAGAAGATTACCAATAATACTTATTAATGCTATGCCCTATCCATAGCACTGAACAGTATTAGCAATCAAGTGATTGCTATAGATAGTCCCCTTTGGGGACTATTAAAGAGTAAAAAAATAAATAAAATAAAATAAAAAATAAATTTGAACAAAAACCTCCCCCCATTAAAAATGTAAATTGTCCTTTTTTCCCATTTTACCCCCAATAAGTGAAAACATTTTTTTATCATCTCATATTTTTATGAGGAATGTTTTTTTTCTTCACATTTACTAGATTTATTACATTTACTATGATTTATTATTGAAAGTTTATAGAGCAGTTTCTTCAAGTATCATCAAACTAACACTAGATGGTGCTATAAAATAATATATTTCAAAACACTAGACGAGTCTGCATTATCCTGCAATTCTAAATGTTTATTTTGCTGCTTTATTTTCATTCTGCACAAATTGATTCAGTAATGTTTAGTTTAAAGTGACAGGGGCTCATTATATGTTTCTGTGGCCATTTAGTGAAGCTAAACAGAAATTGCTGAGATCCAAGAAGTAAAGTGAGATCAGTGTGGTTCTCAGCACTGAGACCCCAATCAATGAGAACTTTTTGATATGTCTATGTGACATGTCAAAAACAGATTTTTTTTTTAATGACTGTAAACTTTAAATATACACTCACTGGCCACTTTATTAAGTACACCCGTTCAATTGCTTAAAACGAATAGCTAATTAGCCAATGACATGGCACAATGTATTTAGGCATGTAGACGTGTTTAAGACAACTTGCTTAAGTTTAAACTGAGCATCAGAATGATGGAAAAAAAAGGGGGATTTAAAGGGGTATTCTGGTGGAAAACTATATATTTTTTTATCAACTGGTGTCAGAAAGTTAAACAAATTTGTAAATGACTTCTATTTAATAATCTTAATCCATCCAGTACTTCTCAGAGGCTGTATACTACAGAGGAAGTTGTGTAGTTCTTTCCAGTCTGACCACAGTGCTCTCTGCTGACACATCTGTCCATGTCAGGAACTGTCCAGAGCAGGAGAGGTTTGCTATGGGGATTTGCTCCTACTCTGGACAGTTCCTGACATGGACAGAGGTGTCAGCAGAGAGCACTGTGGTCAGACTGGAAAGAACTACACAACTTCCTCTGGAGCATACAGCAGCTGAGAAGTATTGGAAGGATTAAGATTTTTAATTAGAAGAAATTTACAAATCTGTTTAACTTTCTGGCACCAGTTGATTAAATTTTTTTTTCCATCAGAGTACACCTTTAAGTGACTTTGAACTTGGCATGATTGTTGGTGCCAAAATGATCTGAGTATTTTAGAAACCTCTGATCTATGGGGATTTTCATGCTCAACAATCTGTATGGTTTACAGAAAGAGAATATATCCAGTGAATGGCAGTTGTGCTTGACAATACCTTGTTAATGTCACAGAAGAATGGGTAGACTGGTTCAAGATGGCAGAAAGGCAACAGTAACTTGAATAACCACTTGTTACAACCAAGGTATGCAGAATTCCATCTCTGAACACAAAAAACGTCAAATCTTGAATCACATGGGCTACAGCAGCAGTAGACCACACCGGGTGCCACTCCTGTTAGCTAAGAACATGAAACTGAGGCTACAACAAGCAAAATTAGACAACGGAGGACTGGAAGTATGTTGTCTGGTCTGATAAGTTTTGATTCAAGCTGCAACATTCAGATGGCATAAAAAACATGAAAGTATGGAGTGTATTCTGGAGATATTTCTGCTGCAAAGAATTCCCCTGAAGTTAATGAAAGGCCTGACAGGCATGACCCGATCTATGTTTATAGGCCCTTGTAGACAGGCTGCGCAAGCCCCAATGACAAGCACTGATCTCTGTGATCACACAAAGTAATAACTAGTAGCAACACAAGATAATCCAACATATCATATGGGTGCATGCCTCACCAGGCTGGACCCAGGTGTATATAGCACCCTTAAAGGGGTATTCCAGGATTTTTTTATTTTTTTAAACATTTTATTTGGATTTTCAAATATCTTTTTACAATATCATGAGCCAGGGCATTCCCCAGCATGAAAAGAAAGAACCGATACAGGTGAATAAGAGATTAAAGTTTGGAGTACATGTCATGGGTTCACAATAAAAAACCTCACCATCAGTCAAAAACCTCCTCAACTGTGGGCATATTCTGAGTCTGCCAGTGTGCCAACACCTTTTGACCACCAGAACGAATGCCTGCAATAGCAAGGTAACCTCCAAGCCATCAGGAGCAATATGTAGAACTATGAGAAGAGGGTCAATAGACAAGCGAACGTTCAAATTTCTATATAGGAAAGTGAACAGAGCCATCCAAAAGCGTTTGGTGTGGTCACGATATACCAACCCCCACAATGTGTGGCCCACTCCTCACAATTCAGACAGTGCTCAATCCGGTCGGGCCTCTCTGGAGTTTTAGGTAATGAGAAGCCATAAACTGCATGATACATGATTTTAAATTGTGTTTCGCGCCAAGTCTCATTTATGATTATCTTGCGGACTTTGGCCCAGCCCTCCAACTTCGATACCACTACAGCGACTACGAAGATGACGGTACAGTAATGACAGGGAATGGCAGGAGACATCAGAGGATATCAGATTATGAAAAGTTGTAGGGAGCTCTTCTTTAGAAAGGTCTAACAGTCGTGGTCTCAAAAATGCGATCACTTGTTGGTACTGTAAAAAGTGAGACCCACTCAGCCCGTAAGTAGTACAAAGTTCTGGAAATGTCAAATACCTAGCTGTTACGCCGAGCGCTCTGGGTCCCTGCTCCTCCCCGGAGCGCTCGCGGCGTTCCTCTCTCTGCAGCGCCCCGGTCAGACCCGCTGACCGGGAGCGCTGCACTGACACTGCCGGCGGGGATGCGATTCACATAGCGGGACGCGCCCGCTCGCGAATCACATCCCAAGTCACTCACCTGTCCCGGCCCCCAGCTGTCATGTCCTGGCTCACACGGCTCCGCTCCTTAGGGCGCGCGCGCCCCAGCTCTCTAAGATTTAAAGGGCCAGTGCACCAATGATTGGTGCCTGGCCCAATCAGCCTAATTAGCTTCCACCTGCTCCCTGTCCATATTACCTCACTTCCCCTGCACTTCCTGGCCGGATCTTGTTGCCTTGTGCCAGTGACAGCATTTAGTGTTGTCCAAAGCCTGTGTTCCAGATCTCCTGCTATCCTCTTTGACTACGAACCTTGCCGCCTGCCCCGACCTTCTGCTACGTCTGACCTTGCCTCTGCCTAGTCCTTCTGTCCCATGCCTTCTCAGCAGTCAGCGAGGTTGAGCCGTTGCCGGTGGATACGACCTGGTTGCTACCGCTGCAGCAAGACCATCCCGCTTTGCGGCGGGCTCTGGTGAAAACCAGTAGTAACCCTAGAACCGGTCCACCGACACGCCAATCCCTCACTGACACAGAGGATCCACATCCAGCTAGCCGAATCCTAACACTAGTCTCAGAGGAATGTAAGAGATGAGTTACCTTAGTGATGCCCACCTCCCTCCACCTAGCATACAGGCGGTTCACCCTTCCCTGGGAGAACTCCGGGTGAGTCCAGAGTGGCATGTGTTTGCTTAGAAAAAATGGTAGACTCATTACTGCCCGACATGCCCGCCGCACAGCCATGGTATCCTTCAACATCAAGTTGTGTTTAATCTGAGCGGGTACCGCCCCAAATTTAGTATGTAACAATGCGGAGAGGGACCAAGGGTGCACCATATCCGATTCTAGGTCAAAATTAGAGTACCTGCTGGAACCCCGTATCCAGTCTATACCATGGTGGAAGAGACATGCCAAGTTGTAATGCAGGTTGTCAGAAAAATTATCTCCCCACTTCTCTACTGCCAGCATCAGTTTACATAAGGCAATGCAAGGACTTCTGCGTGCCTATATTAACTTCGTAAAGGCGGAATTAAGAAGATTAATGTCTTTATGTGTAAGTAATAATGGGATAGTTTGCATTGGATACAATAACTTGAAGAAGCTCATCATTTTGAGCAGGTGCTCCCTAGCCAGGAAAGGTAGAGGCAAAGACCCCCATCTATCTAGTTCGTCCATGATTTTCTGGAAAAGTGGAGGGTAATTCAAGGTATAGAGAGGTATAGAGTGTGGCTAATCCAAATGCCCAGATATTTTATGGAGGTTCTAGTCACCATGATCGGAATCGATAGAAGCGAACAACGCAGTGCTCTTCCCAATGATGAGAGATCAAATAATACACTTTTGGTCACATTCACCCTAAACCCAGAAAGCTCCCCAAAGTAGATAAGTAATGGAATAAGACTCCCAGGTCCCCGGACAGATTAGACAGGAAGATCAGCAGATCAGCTGCGAAAAGTGCGTGACAGATATGATAACGACCCACCGTGATACCTTCCACAGAGTTCAAAGTAGCCAGTCCCCTAGACAATGGTTTTATAACTAGATTAAATAAAAGGGGTGATAGGGGACACCCCTGGTGGGTGCCTTTTTGGGGAAGAAAAGTCTGGGATAAGAATAGATGCTCTGGAGACATAGGAGTTATATAAGGTCAATAAGGTGGGAGAGACTTCAGGTAATAGTATCTTGAAAAAAATCCCAGAAAAACCCATCCAGGCTGGGTGCCTTTTGCTCTTTCAGCCCCTTCACTACCCCCGACAACTCCTCTTGATCAATTGGAGCATTAAGTAACAAGAGATCCTCATCGGAAAGACTCGGCAGGTGGATAGAGGCCAACCACTCCCTGGACAGAGGACCGGATTAAAGGTACTCAAAGTATTCACAAAGGGTATTGTTAATTATTTTAGGGTCCCGCTGAGGAACCCCTGACCTATCTTTGAGAACTGGGATGAGACTAGGGGGTGTCCGACCTTTAGCGAAGCGAGCTAGCAGACGCCCAGGTTTATTCCCGTACCTAAAAAGCTTCACCTCAAAATGAGACCCGGCTAGGTTATCCTTACGATCAAGCCATGTCTTGTATGCCGACTTCGCCAGTGCCCAAGCTCTCTTGGAAACCTCCGAAGGGGCAGACAAATAGGTAGTGTAAGCTGATTGGAGATTTTTACCCAGGGAGAGCATTTGAGTGGAAATGTTTTTTTTTTTATTTTTTTAGGGAGCTAGTGTGAGATATAATGCAGCCCCTCAAAACTGCCTTGGCCGTATCCCAAAATAGTTGAGGATTATCTGTATGATCCCTCTATATTGTCGCTCGCATATTCCAGCCACCAACCTTTTAGTAACTCATGGAATCGTTCATCTGTGGCCAATCCCATCGGAAAACACCATAGCACATCTGTCCCTCTCGGGATGGTATCATGAAGAGTCAGCGACACCGGGGGCGTGGGCAGAGATCACGATATCCTCAATGTCCACTAAATTCAGCCTAGAAAAAAGCACAGATGTTATAAAGCAATGATCCCACCTAGACCAAGAGTCATGGGCGTGTGAATAATGAGTGTATTGTTGTTCATCAGGGTGAATAGTTCTCCACCCATCTAGCAGGTGTGTCTCAGAAGCCCACTATATAGAGTGAGCATGCCTTGCATGTCCTACAGGCCTGCTATTCTTGCACCTGTCCTCCAATTCTGACATCAGATTAAAGTCACCCGCCACGATTTTAGGAGAGGGTCCTGAAGTTAAGGTTATGGGGCGTAGAAGATCGCAAAAACGCCCTCCCCCCGTGTTTGGACCATAGACATTGCATACTCACAGATCCTCAGATGCGGTCTGAATTCTAGCAGTACATATAACTGTCCCTCATTATCATGATAGACCTCCGAGATATCACATGTGAAAGCTTTATGGAAAAGGATTAAGAGCCCAGCTTTCCCATCCACAGCAGGAGAACCTTTCACCCGACCCACGCACCATTTACGCATATGCACAAAATACTCCACAACCACTTGAGTTTCCTGCAAGAATACTACATCAGGTGACCGGCGCTTAAGATGTCTCAATACCATGACCCTTTTACGGGGGGACTTAAGCCCCTTCCCATTCCATGTAATGACTCATGTTAAGAATAACAGATTTCGAGGAGACTTGATCCCTCGAAGACTGGATCCCACCGGACTGTAAAATAAAGTACAAGAAACGCAACATAGAGCATGTTCCCAGCTAAACCTAGAGACCCAGGCGGGACAGAAACTTAAGCGAGCCCCATGAAGTAGTAGCCTGAAAAATTCGAGAATATGCCAAACTATTGGCAGGAGTTCTATAAACCACCCTTTTCTCCCCCCTCTTACCCCTACAATAGCCCCTTAGTCATCTTACTGGAACCCTCCCCAAGCAAACCCCCCCCCCCCCCCCGAAACCTCCCAATACCCACCCCAGTCCCTAAGTGATATAATTCGGTAACAAAGGTGCATGAAATAGTTAAACATCCCCCTGTCCCCCCCTACAAAATACCCCATGTCTCTGGGATCATGCTGGGAACAAAAACAGTAATTGCCAGGCATGAATAGTAGGCCACAGTGTTCATAGCCCTGTCAAAGTCTCTGCAGAAGCAATCTCATGTGTTTAGGGACCGTTGTCCTCAAGGATGTCGTCGCAGGGAAACTGCCGGACTTTGAGGATCACGGGGGTCAGCAACCAGTCCCTTGGAGCTTGTGAAGTTGAGGACACCAGCCTCCGGAAAACTTCTCAGTGATACGTCCCTCTGAGATGAGAGGGCTGGAGTTGCAGCTGAAGACGGTGAAGATGTCTGTACTCTAGATGACGGAAGATGGCGATCCAATCCTGAAGAAGCCTCCTCCGGGGTATGGTAATTAGCCATGGAGCCATCGGGGAAGAAAATGTGCAACACCGCGGGGTACATGAGGGCAAACCGCACTTTTTTGTGCACCAAGTAAGAACACACAGGTTCAAATAGTTTGCGTTTTCGGGTTACCTCGGAGGAAAAGTCATCAAAGATTAAGAGTCGTGCATTTTCATATTGAAGGCCCTCTCATTGTTGCCTGAAAGCCTGGAGGATAGATACTTTATCCGTGAAATCTAAGTACTTCACAATGACCTGACGAGGTCTGGGATGATGAGCCAGCTCCGGTGACACCCCTTCCTCCCTGCCCGGGCAAAGATCAGGGCCCAGTCTGTGAGCCCTTTCAACCTTACAGGAGTGTCCAATGTTTAGCATGCGAGACAGGGTAATTTCGCAGAAGTGGAGAAGTTCGCGAGCCGGAACCCGCTTAGGAATGCCCACTATTCTCAAGTTATTTCGGCGGTACCGATTTTCTAGGTCCTCCGCCTTATCCCACAGCCGCATGAACTCCTGTTCCAGGGCCGCCAGTCTAGTCGCACGAGAATCTTCACGATCCTCCGAGGCCTCCGCCTTGGAATCTAGCGCAGTAAGGCGCATGCCATGTTGCGTCACAGTGGTCTGTAGCTGTTGCAGTTCCTGCAGTATTGCCGAGGGGTTGTAAACTTGTACCGCGGGAGCAATGTGCCTGGCCAGCGCAGCCGCTAGTAACGCGGAGTCTAGTCCTTGCGGGAGATCTTAAAAACCGCGATCGCGGAGGTCAGTCTCCGATCGGGACGGGGAAGGCTGTCTACTGGGTGCAGGGGAAGCCGCCATGCCTGTTCTGCTGCTGCAGCGTGTTGGGGATTGGCTGTTATCTCTCTGAGGGTTGTTTTTGCGGCCCCTCCTCACTAAATACAATTCCATAGTGTGTCCCCCAAGCGATGAGGGACAGGAGGGCAGCTCCTGTGTAAAATCTGCGGGTATATGAGCCATATTTCACGAACAGGGACGGCGCTACCATGCTTTGCTCCCTCACAGCATGGCACCGGATCCGTAAGTCCAAGGATTTTTTATTTTTATTTATTTGGCTATTCTACAGGGGCTGTAAAGTTAGTGTAGTTCATCATATAGTATCCTGGATAAATACAGCTTGCACTACCACCTTTGCTTGCCGACAAGCTACAAGTTCCCCACCGATGCACTGCTATCGCTACTTTCCCGCAGCCCGTGAAGCGGTGCTCAGTCCCGTAGATAATAGACTGGTAATATCTAAGTAGATAGAAGTGAAGCGGACGGCAACTCACTGTGATCCACGGCTTCTTTATTGGCAAGGACGGGTGCAAAGGCAAACAGGATAAGAACCCTATTATCGTTGTATTTATATTATGATGCCAGATCAAGAACAGGTAATAAGTATACATAGACCTGGATAAGGAATACTTACCTATAATAACAAATCAAACATTCAGATATTTATACAGGAATAAAAACAACCCTACTCATTGAGAATGTTCACATGAGAACATGACACAGCAGCATGTAGGAACTTCTAAATTCCAAAACATGCGCAGACAGAGCAGAGGACTGAATCGGAGTATAAGTCCGAAAACATGCGCGAATGGAATACAGACACGCATAGAGCAGCGTAGAGATTCAACGCATGCGCCTATAAGCGAATCAGCTCATCCAAATGATAAGTCCACTGACATGCGCCACACTGGCATGTTCATTGGCGCATCACAGATGTGACGAGCGCCAATGGACATGCAGAGAACAACGTCATGAGTATACGCGACAGCTGATTGGACGTAAAGAACGCAGAGCAATTAAGCAATTAACCAGTAAACTTATAAAAAAGCACTACGTCCATATCCTGACAGCCTCGCGCTTTGAAAAAGCCAGACAATGGTGAAACGTCAGACAGGAGGGACATACATTTTAGCTCAGCACTGTAATATTGGATCTAAGAGATGTATAGGAGGCTGTAATAACAGCTAGCAGCAAAAATCTCTAAAAAATAGCCAGCTAACTTATACCAAAGCTGGATGCAGGGTTTTTTGATAGTGAAAATATTGGCTTGTGAAGCCAGCTAGCTGACTAATAATAAAACCAGAATAAAATCAGCTCATTCACCTATACATGCTATATAGCATAATAAATATATTCAACAAAGTCCATACACAGTGCTGTATTATTAATACGTCACTGCCACCTAGTGGCCACTGAGCATAATTTTCTTTATAAATTTTGTTAGAATAAAAGTTAAGTTTTATCCCCAAAAATTTTTTGGGTACCTTTAGTCAGGGTTATCCCTGAGGGCATTTATTTCCTCAAGGAATTTTGTTTTGATTATTAGTTGCCCGGAGACCGAATCTTTTTGGTAATATTTTATTAGTTTCTGCACTTTTGTTTTTTCCTCCTCGTCCTGATAGCCATAACTCATATGAGGCTTGTTTTTTGCGTGACCAATTATACTTTGTAATGACCTTTCATTTTTCCATAACTTGAGCTCTGAAACAAAACAAAAAAATTATTTGTGAGGTGAAATTGAAAAAAATGCATATTTGGTGTTTTTCTTTTTTTATCGCCATTCACCTTGTGGTCAAACTTACATATTATTTTGATAATTTAGGTCAGCCTGATTACACCAATACCAAATTTGTTTAGTTTCCGTCATGTTTTACTAATTAAATTTTTTCTTAACTTTAAAATTTTTTTAATTTTTTTTATTCCTGACCCCTATAGCATTTTTTTTCTGTATACTGGGCTGTATGATGGCTAATTTTTTAGGCCATAATCTGCTGTATGTATCGGTGCCATTTTGGACACTTTATTTCATTTTTTCTGGTATATGAGGTTATAAACATAAAAAACGCAATTCTGTGATTTGGTATTTTTTTTACGTTAACGCTATTGACTGTATGGGATATAACATTTTATTTTTTTAATAGTTCCGACTAATACGCACACGCCAGAGTACCAAATATGTTTATTTTTATTATGTTCATTACATATTTTTTAAATGGAAAAGGGGGGTGATATGAACTTTTAAATATGGAAGGGGTTAATGGTTGTTTTTTTTTTACTTTTATTAAACTTTTTTTTTAAATACACTTTATTAGGAGGAATCATTAAATTTCTCATACAGATCAATACAGTTCTATTGAACTCCATTGATCTGTGTTCATTTGGGCAGCCTGCCCAAGGCAGGCTCAATCAAATGAAGATCCAAGGGGGCAGCCATGGATGCAGAGGGAACCCCTCCGGCTACCTCCACAGTGGATAACCCATCCACGATTGCACTGTGGGGGTAATCTAGACCACCAGGGATGGTTATAAGATCCCTTTAGACGCCACTGTCAACTTTGACAGCGGAGATCTAAAGGGTTAATAGCCGGCCGCGGCGGCCCCTGGCTACTAAAATCAGCCGGGGTCCGCCTGGTATGGATCGCTGGTGTGAGGTGCAGACTTCGCCCCATACAAGTCTGTGTCTGCTCCTGCAGCCCACACCGGCATTATAAATATAAAAAGATGGCAGTTGGTCCGGCCCTGCTTGCCCGATAAGGGCTAAAATGTATGAAAAATTAACCTGTCCAGCACCCGGAACTACATGTTCCAGACGTCGGGCGATTGGATTTCCACATTCCTGTGCAACCATGAGCATGTTGCCACCTTTCCAACTGTCCTTCTCTAGACCACTCAGTAGGTGCTCAAAAATGTCAGAAGTGGCCGGCTGCGTCCTGGATCCCACAAAATGAACATACACATTAGGGAAATTAACTGAATGTAATTACTAGTTGATTACATTTAGTCAATTAACACCTTAAAGGAAAACTGTCACCAAGTTCACCCACACTAAACCTAAACCTGGGTTATAGTGTGGGTGAACAGGAATCCAATGAGGGGTCACTTACTTTTCTCCCTCCAATTGCTGCTTGGTTATGCCCCGGTAAAGTTCCGTTGTTTGTCCCCAGCATTGTGCTTCAAGGCGGGGGCTCCCGCCGGCTGTCTGCCTCTGACGCGTCCTAAGCTCACCCCCTTACTTAGCATAATCATTGCCTTCAAATCCACGTCCTAGTGATGAGGAGTCTCATGCCCCGTGAGCGCAGCGCTGTCTGCAGCACGCATGCGCCTATAGCTTTCACCCTCTCACTGAAGCCTCGCTACTCCCGACTTCCAGGTGTAGCAAGGGATCGGCACATGTGCAGTAACAAAGGCCAGAGCTATCTCTATACGGCGTACAGCAATCTTTTTATTGCATACACTGTTCAATACTATGCCATAGCATAGCATTGATCAGTGCTCTGCTGCTTCAGCCTGCATGGCAGGCTTGAGCAGTGGAATACCGATTGGATGGCGAGGAGGCAGGTAAGGGCCCTTCCGCCGTCCTCTCAGCTGATTGGGACACCACAATTATTGTCGCAACAGTCCCGATCATCTCCGCTGAGCTGCCAGGATGCTTTCACGTTCATTTTAGGCGCCGCAATCAAAGTTGGGTTAATGGCGGTCAACGGCCCAATTGGAGATGCCCGGCCTTAACCCTGGGTCCTGGCTGCTGATAGCAGTCGGGACCCACCGGTTTAACACATGCTCAGCCCATGAGCGTGTTTTAAATGCCGGTAACGGGACCAGGGCGTACAGGAACGCCCTGAGTCCTGGACAGGTTAAACACAATGGGAGAAATGATCATTGTATGTACACTACATTTTTTCTCTCGGGAGAATTTGTCGGGAGTTTTTTTGCAACTTTTCGAGTAGACAATTTTCTCATGATTGTGTACGTATGTCAAAATAAAGTTTTTTTCTACAGTGGACAAAAATTCTACATGAACAACTTTTGGTGAAAAGTCACACATTTTGTCGTAATGGGTTAATAAGTTGCAAAATTTGTTGCAGCAAAAGGATCATACAAAGTGGTTTCCTGAAGTGTTATTTCACAAAATGTGTACTAGCTCCCTATTTATAACATGCCACCACTTAATAAAATTTAGTGCACATAGCCTTAAAGTATGCAAGCAGCTGTAATTAGCTACAGCGCCAACTCTTAAATATGTAGCTATACAAACAGTTTGGAGCTCTGTATAAAAAAAAGCAAAAAAAAATTTAAAATAGCACTAAAAAATATTAATTTTAAAATCTGAAAAATGATTATAAAAGATAAAAATTCAATTTAAAGAGGACAATAACTTTTTACTCCTCCACTGCTGGGACCCCCACTGATCACTTGAATTGGAGGCCTAAGCACTGCTTCTTACTGTCTGCACTACCTACCACCTCCTCCCTTACCCCCCAAAAGACAACACAAGCCTTATTCATGTTTTATGCTTAGTAGGCAGGCAGTCATGACATCAATGCAAACAAAGGTAATGGTGGCTGTCAATGGCAGGGATTGTAATGGGCTCCGTGACACCAATATTTCTTCTGCAAACAGCCTGGAAATGGTCCAGAGAGACACAGGTGTGTAATGAAGGTGCCACCTGTATCTGGATGGTGGACATGAAAACTGTGGGATCTGCACGATTGGCAGCAGATCAAACAATCCTCTAATCCTCTCTATTGCCTGTTTGTCATGTGTGTGTGTGCCCTCATGTATCTACTGCTCCCAACAGCTTGGTCAGAAAGGCAAAGATGGCGGTCCGTTCGACCAAATGACTATTCTTCTCCAAGTCTTGCTTCTGTCAAAGTCTGTCAACTGGGCATAATGCTTTCCCATGCATCATAGAGGTATGTCAATGTTTTCTTACCAAAACTACACTACCCAAAAAGAGCCTTGGAGAGCTTTTTTTTTTTTCTTTATAGGTCAGCGGGGGAAGCACTTTTACTCCCTCTCATGGCAAGACCCACTGTAAAACCGGACCACACCTGGAATCATTTACATAGCTTCCTAAATCATAACTGCGTGCTTGAGTTTTTCAGCAATCCTACATTTCTATCCCAGTGCATTATTATTTTTATTAATTTTTTTATTCTCTGTCCGGGAGACTCCTATCATTGCATTAATCACTCTTTAATGCTTAAATAGCAATAATATTAAATCTATATATATCAGTGAACACATATAGAGAAAAAAAACTGAAATCTGCATGGTAACAATATGCAAATAAGTAACTGGTGCATCCAATCATGAACGATCATAGTCTATATAAACTGCCAGCTTGAGTGACTCCTCCTCTTTCTTTATTGCTCATCAGAAAGATACGTATCACTACTGACTTTACCTCATAATATAGCATTGTATTTATCATAATTACTTATTGTCCCCATATTCCTTATTTTACTGCTATTCCTGTAATCTTACATCATTCTTACACTCTTATCTCTCATGTAGTTTTTTTCTTATACTGCTTCTGTTTTATATTAGAATTTTTTCTTACAATTTAGACTTTCCCCGGTACCTTTATACTCCATTTTGCTTCCCCAGCAGCTCCGTACTTCTTACCTGGTTCTGTGGCATTGTTAGCTTTGTTCAGGAGATTTACCCGAACTCTCAGAGACTTGGAACGCAATACAAGCTATTGCTCTACAGCGCGGGCTCTCATTCCTGCCACAGATGCCGGACGGAGCACAGAGTGAACAGTCCTTACCTTGTCTCTTCTGTTCTTTGTTCCATTCCCTAATATTATTATAGTCACAATTTATTAATTTTATATATTGGTCATATATTATATTAATTTACATTACCATACACACACTATCTCTGATGAGGGTATGGAGATTAGGTTTGAAGGAGAGTTTCCCCAGTCAGGTGACAGGGCCTCTTCTATCCCAATACAAGAATTGGTGGACAGGTCAGTGTCCAGGTCCATTCAATCTGCCATCCAAATGGCAATGTCTTCTATGCAAGATAATTTTGCCAGAACAATAGCCATGACTATGTCTCAAAAACCTTCTGGTCATTTAATTACTCCTCACCCGTCGACACCCTCTGACCAATTTTGGTCAGCGGACGACAACCACCCAAATGGCCAAAGGCCTTAAGAGACCCCGAAAATCCACCCAGAAGAGGCATCATTGTGTGAATACACATGACTCTCCTGTAAAACATCCTGTATTGGAGTCTTCTACTAAACCAGGAGAAAGTATAAATATTCCTAAGACCCCCTCTCAACATGGCGGTCAGGCTAATCAATCCCTTACCTCACACAGGACTCTTCCCCAGGGGAAGAGAGATTATCAAGCGGGCTCCTAAATCCTCAAAGAGGAACAAAACGGATTCCTTTGTAGACTCTTGTCAGGAATCTTCTTCATACCTCCGATATGGAGGATTGTTATGAAAGTGAGGATCAAGAGGATAGCCATGGGGATACATTCCCTTTTCCAGAGGATTCTGGATCTACTATTCTAGATACACAAGGAGATCCATTTTTCTCTCCTGAGCAAATAAGACACCCCAGATTGGGTGATTGGACACCACTACCCCAGGTGGCTAAATACGTGGCTTCTTCAAATAAAAAAAACCTAGACAAGGTTAACAGAAATAAATTACGGGCTGAATGCCAATCGGCCTATTCTTCCTCAAAAGGCTGCAGTTACTCCGGACATTGATCCTGTTCTGATTAAGTATCTTCTTAAATCAGGAAAACACCCTAAAAAGGGTATTGACAGATCATTTAAATCTGTTCAAGACAAACTGTAAGACCTACTCGGTCCTCTTACCAAGATTATTAATCTTTCAGAACAGGCAGCTACATCTGGTGAACCTGTAGACACAGAAATTTTACGTGGTTAGGCAATGCTAGGCAATGCAAATGCTGCAATTTGCACTGAACATCGCAGATCAATATTGATGCGAGTTGACTCCCAGCTAACTCATTTAGCACCTAATGAACCAGGTCCTTCGGCTGAAGGCTTCTTGTTTGGAGATTCATTCCTAAAAGATATCAATACATTTGTAGGTTTATTCACAAACCTAGATAAAAGCACAAACTTCACTGAAACTGGTTTTCAACCCTAGAGTTTTTGGCAAGGCTGGGAAAGGAAAGGGCCGTTTTCCCAGCCGA
Source organism: Hyla sarda (assembly GCF_029499605.1). NCBI lineage: Eukaryota > Metazoa > Chordata > Amphibia > Anura > Hylidae > Hyla > Hyla sarda. The sequence goes on from NC_079190.1 coordinate 47,766,506, forward strand.
GCCTCCTCTTCCCATCCATTTAATAGAGGCCCTACCTTCCCTCAAGAAAGGGTTCAATACACGCCTACAACTTACAAGCCCCCCCCCCTTCTTCTCTTCACAGGGAAGACCCTGGAGAGTACGAGGACAACAAGGATACCCAAGAAACAGGCCTTCTACAGGTAAGTCTAAATGATTCCCCATCTCACCAAATTCCTCTGGGGGCAGACTTCAAATTTTTTTCCCCGCTTGGTCCATGATAACTTCAGATTCATGGATTCAGTAGCAGGTTACCAATACAATACAGTAGCAGGTTACCAACTAGATTTTGTAACCCCGCCTATTCAATTTCATCTTCCCCATCCTATCAGGTTTTCAATGTCAGCCGAAAATTTCATCCAAAACAGAAATAGAGGAACTTTTCCAAAAAGGAGCAATAGCTCCAGTTCCTTCCCAAACTCCAGGCTTCCTAAGCAATATATACTTGGTCAAAACGAAAGAGGGCTGTCACAGACCAGTCAAAATTTGAGAATACTCAACGATTTCCTCATATATCACCATTTCAAGATAAAAAGTATGCATCTTTTTAGGCATCTTTTACAACAAAATGATTGGTTGATGAAAATAGACCTAAAGGACGCTTACCTAACATTCCCAATTCACCCTTCTTTCCATCATTATCTGCAATTTATTTGGAAGAATCAGAAATGGCAGTTTACATGCCTTCATTTCAAACAGTCAGTATTAATTCCTTCCAAAGAAGTGGAATTCTTAGGATTCCTAATAAATACTCAATCAGCTCTACTGAGCCTTCCCACCAGAAAATTGCATATGATTCGCAAAGAAATACACTCTGCTCTTTCAAAACAGTTTATATCTTTAAGAAGACTGGCTCGAATCGTAGGGTTACTCTGCTTCGATTCAAGCAATTTTTCCAGTACCCGTACGCTACAGAGCCCTGTAAAGACTCAACTCGTTATTCAGACTAAATTCCCCTCTTGACCTACGCCAAAGAAGAACTGAATTGGAATGGAAAGACCATATTCAATTCCAAACCGGACTTAGTGATAAAATTAGACGCAAGTCTCTCAGGTTGGGGTGCCAGATGCGGCCATTTTTCCACAGGAAGGAGATGGTCAGAGACTGAATCCTCCCTTCATATAAGTTGCTTAGAATTGTTGGGCAGCTCTTTTTTTGCTCTCAAGAGTTTCGCGAAACGCAGATCAAACTGTTGTATATAACTTTGTTTAGACAATATCTCAGCGGTTCAATACATTAACCGTCTGGGAGGTTCCAAATCGAAGAAATTGGCAGAGCTTGCCAGAGATTTTTGGCATTTCTGTCTAGACAAAAAATAGTGTCTTGAAGGCCGAATACATTCCGGGCATTTCCAATTCAGTGGCAGATTGGAATTCCCGTTACCTATCCGATTCCAGTGATTGGAAGCTAAATCTGATCATTTTTCAGAAGATCCTTTCTTTTTGGGGTCCCATACAGAGATCTTTTTGGCTCCTGCCTCAATCGTCAACTTCCACTATTTTTCAGTTGGCGTCCAGATCCAGAGGCTCTGGGAGTAGACCCATTTAGTCAAATCTGGCCTCAAGACTCTGTACGCGTTTCCTCCTTTTTCCCTAACTCCAAGAGTAATTCTTCAGACATGGTCACAGGAATCGACAATAGTACTGATCACTCCATGGTGGCCGAACCAGACTTGGTTCCCTCAAATTTTGGGAATGACTATAGATATCCCAAAAATTATTCCATCTTGGGCTAATTGGTGCTCACAACAGAATCTGGATCCTGTATATGCACCTTTACCCTACATCCTAAAATTTCTTTTGGATGCTTTTGATTCAGGTAAGGCCTATAGAACAATTAATGTTTATAGATCAGCTATATCTTTGACTCATGACCCTATCGAGTCTATTCCAATTGGCAAACATCCTTTAGTTTGTCCTCTTATGAAAGATATTCGTTTTAGATGCCCTCCTTTACCGAAGTATATATCCACTTGGGATGTATCTCTTTTGCTAAATCTTTTCAATTCTTGGGAAGTCAATGATGACCTAACGCTTAAACTTACCGTTTTGCTATGTCTTATTTCCATTAAACAAATTTCTGACGTACAAGCCTTAGACAGATCTAACAGACAATACTCTCCCCACGGCGTTCACTTTAATATTTCTTGTTGTATCAAGACGAACCTTCACTCTTTTTATCCAAATTTTCCTCTTCATCCTAAGTTTTGTGTGGTTAGATGTTTAAAGGGGTATTCCAGGAAAAAACTTTATATATATTTCAACTGGCTCCAGAAAGTTAAACAGATTTGTAAATTACTTCTATTAAAAAATCTTAATCCTTTCAGTACTTATGAGCTTCTGAAGTTAAGGTTGTTCTTTTCTGTCTAAATGCTCTCTGATGACACCTGTCTTAGGAAACGCCCAGTTTAGAAGAGGTTTGCTATGGGGATTTGCTTCTAAACTGGGCGTTTCCCGAGACAGGTGTCATCAGAGAGGACTTAGACAGAAAAGAACAACCTTAACTTCAGAAGCTCATAAGTACTGAAAGGATTAAGATTTTTTAATAGAAGTAATTTACAAATCTGTTTAACTTTCTGTAGCCAGTTGATATATACCGTATATAAAAAAAGTTTTTTTCTGGATAACCCCTTTAAAATCATATGAACAAAGAACTAATTCTCTTAATTCTTCTTCTTCCCAATTACTTATTTCTTTTTGTCATCCTTACCTCTTTCTTCCACGTTAGCTCGTTGGGTCAAACAGACAGTGTCACTAGCTGACATAGATGTATCTGTATTTGGCGCGCACGCCACTCGAAGTGCCATGTCAACTAAAGCCAGTCAGGAGGTTCCTTATCAGATATTCTCAAAGCGGCAGAATGGTCTTCTTATTCTACCTTTAGGACTTTCTATTTCAGACCCCAATCTCACATTTCCATGTCTATATTACCTTCTAATGTGTAATATTTTATTTTATATCATATATTGTATTAGCTTTGAACTTGCAATGATAGTAGCCTCACGTGTGATATAAAATTGGTGATTTTCCTATCCTTGGTGACGGAAAATATAGATTTTATGAAGACCGGAGGAGAGTATCATCCCTCCCTTTAACCCATCCTTATATTATTTCTATTTATTTTCTTTTTCAGGATTCTAGATACAAACCTTTTGGACGCTAACTTCGAGAAAGATATTTTATTTCTTGCTCCTGAGATCATCTATTCAATTGTCTACGACCACGATCCTGATGAATTTTGACGGTTCGGATAATTATATTTCATGTTCGTGATTCGCATTTCGAAAGAGGAGGAGTCACTCAAGCTGGCAGTTTATATAGACTATGATCATTAATGATTGGATGCACCAGTTACTTATTTGCATATTGTTACCTTGCAGATTTCTGTTTTTTGTCTATGTGTTCACTGATATATATTGCTATTTGAGCATTAAAGAGAGATTAATGCAATAATACCAGCCTCCCGTCTTCATAAAATCAATATTTTCCGTGACCAAGGATAGGAAAATCATCAATTTCATTCCTTACCTGGAGAGGCGCCATTGGATGTAGCATTTTCTTAATTATACAGGCATTGGATCTTACAAGGTGTTGAATAACAAGTACAAATTTTTATGTTAAAATAAAGAGATTTATTCAATGTATCATACATAGAAATTATATATTTTATTATTTATTGTAAATAATTGTGTTTCCCTTAAGCCCAACTTGACAGGATGGGGATACAAATTATTTATAGTGTGATACATTCTCTTCTTCCTCAATGCTGTTAGTTATTGATGTTTGCGTATGGCACGTACAATGGATTAAGGTTAGGCACGGGGCAGACAATGAGGGCTATTCTGTAAAAATGAGTGATACTGTAGATGACCTACACAGATGCAGCAGTGCTGTGTGTTACAACTTTGTGGTGCTCCAGGGCGTACACAATATTGGCAGCTCATGTGGCTGCAGTGGGACCCTTTTGAGAGGGGATCCAGCCCTAGTTTGTTTTACCCCTTCTTGCTACCATGTATCTAGATCCTGTTCAAGACTCTAGAGCAGTGTTTCCCAACCAGTGTGCCTCCAGCTGTTGTGAAACGATAACTCCCGCCATGCCCAGAAAGCCGAAGACTTTCCGGGCATGGCAAGAGTTGTCGTTTTGCAACAGCTGGAGGCACACTGGTTGGGAAACACTGCTCTAGGGGAACTGCATTCATAGCAAACAAGGGTTGGAGAATTGCTTCAAGGGGGGAATATACACCAAGCTCTTGTTTCCTGGGCATAGTTGGCAACACAATACAGGGACTTTTAAGCCCTACCCACTGGGCCACCTGGGAACATAAATACCCAACCCAAACTGTACCCTTCTGGTGTAACTGTGCATGGGTAGCAAAACCTGGCATCATAATAGTGGGGCCTTTTTGATACTTGTTATAAAGCACTCCCCCCCCCCCCCCCCTTCTTCTACGTAAGCCATTTGTAAGCCTTGTGGATATAAATTGTGCAGACAATGCCTGAAATTTTTGCAACTAGCCAAAATTTCCAATTGTAATCAGAATGGCTGCGATGGACATAACTTCCAGTTCTGATCTATATCTATGTTTTCCTGTGACCTGTCTCTTACATTTTTCTGCAGCCTTTGGAAGGATCACACATCACACCACCACAGTGTGTTGCGCCAAATGGCAAACTCGGCACTGCTGCATCTGTATTTAAAAAATAAAACAAATAAAAAAAGAAAATCACTAATGCAGCACCTTTCTTCTATCCCACTTTGCCCCCATAATTCTTACAGAATAACCCCCATTGTACATTCCGAATTAACGTTGATCCACTAGAATTCATGGGGGGAAAAAAATCTGAAAATCGAAAATACATTTAGTGAATAAGCAGCTTGCACATAAGCAATATATTAAAACTGATCAACGCAAAAAAAAAAAAAGCCTTAGAGAGGTGCGGATCAAAATAATTCACTTATTGCAGTGTACGCATCACCAGCCAACGGTGGAGGCAGCCATTTTTATTTTTTTTAAACCACCGATAGGATCTAGGTTCAACCCCAGCCAGAAACAACTTACAACTCTGCATGTAGGTGACCAGTACAGTTCAATGTGGTTATATAGATACATACAGAACAATCTACTTTTTAACAGAATATATTACCCAAAATACTTATACATCAACATTCTCTTGCAAAGCCCCAGAGAGCCGCCATCTTCCTTTTTCTCTCTCCGGACAGGAAAGCTGGACATGACGCAGAAGACAAGTACATAGGGAAAAAAAATGGAGATCTTCCGGTCCCCCTCCCCCTCTTGTGATCCCGCGGTCCCCCTCCCCCTCTTTGCACGGACAAACACACAATGATTATACACATCACAATTCCTACTTTCTCTTACAGTCTCACAGAACCGGCCTGTGAATCTGGGGACAGTAAAACCTAAGAATCAAAACCACGCAGAATGCAAACACTTCCTCACACGTTCTACTCAAAAAAACAAAAACAAAAAACAACCAGGCAATTAATACAGAGCAGCCAAGTAATAAAAAGGAGAAAAGTCTGTATAAATGGCACAAACACACAAGAATAAAAACAATAATATTGTACTCATATTGCACAAGAAAGATGTCACATGTTTTGGGGATAAAGGCCATTCCTACGTTAGGTTGCAATTTTTTTTTCTTTTACTGTTTTTTTTTTTATTTAGGTGCAATTTAATTTACAATATATATATATATATATATATATATATATATATATATATATATATATATATATATTTATCGATATATAGATATAAAACTTTATATATAAATCTATTTTAATTTACAATTTACAATCTTTTTTGTATTAAGTTTTCCTAGCGTTAGTAAATTCCATTTATAGTGATAAAAAAAAAAAAAAGGCACTAAAAAAAAAGTAGCTTTTTTGTGTAAGAGGGGGATTTGCATGAGGGCAAAAAAAAAATGTATATGTATATATATATATATATATATATATATATATATATATATATATATATATATGCACTGCTCAAAAAAAATAAAGGGAACACTTAAACAACACAATGTAACTCCAAGTCAATGACACTTCTGTGAAATCACACTGTCCACTCAGGAAGCAACACTGATTGACAATCAATTTCACATGCTGTTGTGCAAATGGAACAGACAACAGGTGGAGATTATAGGCAATTAGCAAGACACCCCCAATAAAGAAGTGGTATTGCAGGTGGTGACCACAGACCACTTCTCAGTTCCTATGCTTCCTGGCTGATGTTTTGGTCAATTTGAATGCTGGCGGTGCTTTCACTCTAGTGGTAGAATGAGACTGAGTCTTCCACGCACACAAGTGGCTCAGGTAGTGCAGCTCATCCAGGATGGCACATCAATGCGAGCTGTGGCAAGAAGGTTTGCTGTGTCTGTCAGCGTAGTGTCCAGAGCATGGAGGTGCCACCAGGAGACAGGCCAGTACATCAGGAGATGTGCAGGAGGCTGTAGGAGGGCAACAACCTAGCAGCAAGACCGCTACCTCTGCCTTTGTGCAAGGAGGAGCAGGAGGAGCACTGCAAGAGCCCTGCAAAATGACCTCCAGCAGGCCACAAATGTGCATGTGTCCACTCAAACGGTCAGAAACAGACTCCATGAGGGTGGTATGAGGGCCCGACATCCACAGGTGGGGGTTGTGCTTACAGCCCAACACCGTGCAGGACATTTGGCATTTTCCAGAGAACATTAAGATTGGCAAATTCGCCACTGGCGCCCTGTGCTCTTCACAGATGAAAGCAGGTTCACACTGAGCACATGTGACAGACGTGACAGAGTCTGGAGATGCCGTGGAGAACGTTCTGCTTCCTGCAACATCCTCCAGCATGACCGGTTTAGCGGTGGGTCAGTAATGGTGTGGGGTGGCATTTCTTTGGGGGAGGACTCACAGCCCTCCATGTGCGTGCCAGAGGTAGCCTGACTGCCATTAGGTACCGAGATGAGATCCTCAGACCCCTTGTGAGCCCATATGCTGGTGCGGATGGCCCTGGGTTCCTCCTAATGCAAGACAATGCTAGACCTCATGTGGCTGGAGTGTGTGAGCAGTTCATGCAAGAGGACGGCATTGATGCTATGGACTGGCCCGCCCATTCCCCAGACCTGAATCCGATTGAGCACATCTGGGACATCATGTCTCGCTCCATCCACCAACGCCACATTACACCACAGACTGTCCAGGAGTTGGTGGATGCTTTAGTCCAGGTCTGGGAGGACATCCCTGAGGAGACCATCCTCCACCTCATCAGAAGCATGCCCAGGCGTTGTAGGGAGGTCATACGGGCACGTGGAGGCCACATACATTACTGAGCCTCATTTTGACTTGTTTTAAGGACATTACATAAAGTTGGATCAGCCTGTAGTGGGGTTTTCCACTTTGATTTTGAGTGTGACTCCATATCCAGACCTCCCTGGGTTGATACATTTGATTTCCATTGATAATTTTTGTGTGATTTTGTTGTCAGCACATTCAACTATGTAAAGACAAAAGTATTTCATACGATTAGTTTATTCATTGTGATCTAGGATGTGTTATCTTCGTGTTCCCTTTATGTTTTTGAGCAGTATATATATGTTCTATAAATTTTGCTTTTATCAGATAATAAAACCACACGGGGAGGTTTACTGGGTGCTATGGGGTACAGTACATGTGTTGACCCAAGGTTATATAAACAGGGTTGTACCACCACAAACTCACTAGCAACACTTCTGTTCTATCTGCTGCTTAAAGGGGTACTCCAGTGGGAAAACATTTTTTTAAATCAACTAGTGCCAGAAAGTTAAACAGATTTGTAAATAACTTCTATTTAAAAATCTTAATCCTTCTGGTACTTATCAGCTGCTGTTTACTTCAGAGGAAGTTCTTTTCTTTTTGAATTTCTCTTCTGTCTGACCACAGTGCTCTCTGCTGACACCTCTGCCCACGTCAAGAACTGTTCAGGACAAGTTTGCTATGGGATTTTCTCCTGCTCTGGACAGTTCCTGACATGGACAGAGGTGTCAGCAGAGAGCACTTAAAAAATAAATTCAAAAAGAAAATAACTTCCTCTGAAGCATACAGTAGCTGATAAGTACTAGAAGGATTAAGATTTTCAAATAGAAGTAATTTACTAAATCTGTTTAACTTTCTGGGACCAGCTGATTTAAAAAATATATTTTTCCACTGGAGTACCCCTTTAAGTGTATGATCAGGGGAAGATTGCAGGGAGTCCCAGCAGTTGGACCCCTCACAATCAAATGCGTAACCCCTTATACCTGCTGGGAGTTGTAGTTTTGCAGCAGCAGAAGGCACCCTGTAGGAAAACACTAGCATGGAGGATAAGTGTTGCTAGTGAGCTGTCAATAGGACAACGCCTAAGTAGTCCATTTGGAGAGCACAGTAGAAAATAATGGCTTATCCTTTAAGTATTTTACGACACTGCTTTAAGGCACAAGAAATGGCTGATCAGCTTCGTCGCTTCCTTGTAAAACTGAAGTAATGATGAAAAATAGGAAACAAAATCCAGCATTCACTTCAGAGCGTAAAGTAACAGTGCCTCACAAGTCCACATGTTGTGTGGGATACTGGTTGAACGGGTACTTCCCGTGTAGCTGGATGAAAACACAAAGTGCAATTCAGATGGGACCAGGCAGCAACAGGATCGATATGATGGGGATTAGGGAAGTGGGTGAGTATAGCTTTTTTATCCTTTTTTTTTGCCAGCCCGAGCTCGTGGACTAGATTTTTATGGCCGGACAACCCCTTCACCAGAGCTGAGCTGTAATACCACACACAATTTGTGGACAGATGCGGCACTGTTACTGGGAGAAAGCAGCCAACCCTCTAAAACAGTGGTCTCTAAACTGTGGACCTCCAGCTGTACTTCAACTCCCAGCATGCCCAAATCGCCAACAGCCTGGGCATGCTGTGAGTTGTAGTTTCAAATGTCTGTCTGGGCAGTACAGGGAGTTGTAGTTTTGCAACAGTTTGGAGACCACTGCTTTATGACAGTGCACATTCACACTATAGAATGTCCACATGGAAAAAATTCCAGACGGACATTCCATGCACAGCAGTTGCCGACTAGTCCGCGCTAGGATTATTTGAACATGCGTCGTCACCACTGGCAGCAAAGAATATCCAAGCGGATTCCACCGAAAGCACAAACATGTTAATTGAATCTCAGCAAAATCCCATTGGAAAAATGGGAAGTTGCTCCACCGGAATTTTCGAGCAGATTTTCTCAGCTCGGAAATTCCGTAGTTTGAATGCCCCTTAGGCTCTCCCCACACTAACATCATGGCTTCTATTCATATTACAGCCATGGCAGCTGGGGCGGGTCTCTTTTCAGATCCTATTGACTTACTAGGTCCATCAGGTTGCAGACTGTGATATTCTTGCCATCAAGAAATAACATAACCTTGAAAGCAAAAGCATATTAAGTTTCATATCCCCAAATCACTCCCCCATTGCTAAATTCATGTCACCATCTAGTACATTTGACTTCTAAAAGTAATAGTCTGCACAACAGCCAATAAACAGCAGCTTGTTAAGCTGTCATAAAACTCTACAAGGGTTAAACAGGTATTAGAAAATATATAAGTGCTGTTTTGGAAAAATATATGGATAATTGTTGAGGTTGTCAGTCACATTTACAGAAGTCTTATAGATATATAAAATTTGTAAAAAAAAAAGTAAAAAAATTATATATATATATATATATATATATATATATATATATATGCAGAATAAGCTCCTTCAATATCCGTAAAAATATTTCTGAACAAATAAGTATAGCAGCGGATGTAGCGCTTCCCACACTGCAGTCCACCCTGGCCATGGGCGCCACCTGCACGTCACAGTTCAGTCATACATAGAATTTTTATTTTTTTTTTGAAAACGCTGGACCTCCCAAAAGTTTCATAAAAAGGAACCAAAATGCAGTCACTAAGTTTCAAAGACAATCTTCTATCAAGTATATTGTCCAGAGCTGAAGAAGATAAAGTTGTCTTAAAATAAACACAATAGGTTATTGCTATGCAAAAAAAAGAATAAATTGTGCTGCATCAGAGGGCACAGTTCTACAGTCAAGTAGAAATCCACTTGTAATGATCTCCTGTTACTCGGCAGGGGTAATGCCAAGAAGGTGCCACATGGTACAGGTACCACGGTCTTTGGTTATTTGCTGCGAGCTCATAATCTATACAAGCTCATGATATGAAATGGCTCTCATATTAAAAAGTACAAATGGTGGGATGCCAAGAAGCACCAAACACATCCAATACTCAACATCCATCCTGAGAAGGCCATGTTCTCAATGCCTTGGCATTATGGCAATAGGCTGAGAACCAGCTGCAGGAATCCCATCTTAAGAACAGAAGTGCGCATCAGTCATGGGTACACATGGGTAGGATTTTCAACACCCTAGGAGTGAGCCATTTCATACATAGACCGGTTGGCAATTCTCTGTCTCGCCTGACTTTGTCTCTTGATTTTCTTCCTTAGATTCCTCACATGGGGAAGGCTCCAACCGAGATGGCTTTGGATAGCGGAACGGATAACCATTATCATCGAAGAATCTTCTGAAGGTAAATTCGTAGAAAGCATGCTCTGTATGTTTGTTATTAGAGCACATGAGGGTGTCCCAAGCCATTGTGCTGTCCCCACTCTCATTCCAAGGGCCTTCTTCATCCACCGGATCAAAGTTGGACGTGTCCATTGGGTGGCTGATTTTAGGAACATAAGGTGCCCGTTGCCGTCGAATGTCCAAAGAGAAGTCGATGGACTTGAAGAATGGGTGAGCTTTTATTTCATCTGCCCCATTTCTACCCAGTCTGTTCTCTGCAGCACAGCAGAGTTTGGTGATCAGATCGGTCGCCTCTGGGCTAAGCTTGATCTGGGAGGGAATGTGAAGCGTGTTCTCCCAATTTATTACCTTTTAAAAGAAAAAACAAAAGCTTATTTTAAAAACACACAAGGTAGTACACACATATCGAAAAGGGTATTGCCTGTTTTGCTCCCTGGTGCTCACTTTTGCCCAATTGAAAGAATACCTTCCTAGACAAAAGGGGGCGGGTGCCATGATGTGTTCATTACGTCCAGGTGATGTCACATCTGCAATTGATGGTTGCACAATGTTGTGTAGACATTATGTATAGGCGTGGATGATCGCAACTTGCCACCTGCCCTATCTTGACTCGGAAGGCATACTTCTGATATATGCAGAGGGCAGAAGTGAGCACTAGGGAGCAGAACAGATAAGACTTTTTTTTTTTTTTTTTTGCTACCCCGGACAAACACAAAAAAGATTTTTCCAGAAATGCAAAAATGTTGCTGCTTTCTTTCCAAAAGCTGACTGAAGCCCCAGGACCTGTATGGTATTACAACTTCAACGATAATAAACTACAATAGCACAGACAAACGGAGGCTGTTTTCTAATTCAAGATAACCCTTCCTGACCAGCCACCTGTATAGAGACATAAAGTTGTTGGTAACCTTCCGTTAACCCGATAACGACCATGGACGTCTATACTCGTCCAATGGCCGTTACCGGGGTATGGCGCAGGCTCCCGACTCGAGCCCGCGTCATACCGGCCAGCCCCCAGCTGATTCCTGTAGCTGGGGGCCGGCGTTAATAGCCAACATGCCGGCTATTAACCCTTTAGATCGCCGCTGTCAAAGTTGACAGCGGCGTCTAAAGGTGCCTGTATTAAGTCCCTGGTGGTCCAGTGGGGTGTATCGCCCCCACCGCAGCGCGATCGCGGGGAGCGATCCACTACTGAGGTAGCCTGAGGGCTTACCTCTCCTGCTGCGGCGGCTCCGGTGCTCTGAATGATAAAGCCTGGCAGGACCAGGCTTTATCAATCGAGCGCAGAGCACGCAGATCATTGTGGTTTTATAAAACCACAATGATCTGTATGAGGAATCTAATGATTCCTCCTAAAAGTCCCATAAGGGGACTAAAAGTGTAAAAAAAAAAAGTTTAAAAAAAGTTTAAAAACACACACATTAACCCCTTCCTTATTAAAAGTTTAAATCACCCCCCTTTTCCCAAATTCCATATTAAAAATATGTAATCATAATAAAAATAAACATATGTGGTATCGCCGCGTGCGTAAATGTCTGAACTATAAAAATATATCATTAATTAAACCGCACAGTCAATGGCGTACACGCAAAAAAATTCCAAAGTCCAAAATAGCGTATTTTTGGTCACTTTTCATACCATAAAAAAAGGAATAAAAAGCGATCAAGAAGTCCAATCAAAATAAAAATGGTACCGATTAAAACTTCAGATCACGGCGCAAAAAAATGAGCCCTCAAACCACCCTGTACGTGGAAAAATAAAAAAGTTATAGGGGTCAGAAAAGGACAATTTTAAATGTATAAAATTTTCCTTCATGTAGTTATGAATTTTTCCAGAAGTATGACGAAATCAAACCTATATAAGTAGGGTATCATTTTAATCGTATGGACCTACAGAATAAAGATAAGGTGTCATTTTTACCGAAAAATGTACTGCGTAGAAACAGAAGCCCCCAAAATTTACAAAATGGTGTTTTTTCTTCAATTTTGTCGCACAATGATTTTTTTTCCCGTTTCGCCATAAATGTTTGTGTAAAATGACTGATGTCATTCCAAAGTAGAATTGGTGGCGCAAAAAATAAGCCCTCGTATGGATTTTTAGGTGCAAAATTGAAAGGGTTATGATTTTTAAAAGGTAAGGAGGAAAAACGAAAGTGTAAAAACAGAAAAATGCTTGGTCCTTAAGGGGGTTAAAGACCAAAAACCCCAGAATGCTCCATGAAATAACTTAAAACTAGAAAAATAATGAATAAAAATTTACTGATGAAAATCAGACATTGCTTGTGAATTGAGGTTCAAAAGAATAGTTAAAAAATAAAAATAAAAATTGTATGTTCCCTGAACTTTGTATTTTGTGGGGGAGTCACTGCAAAACAACAATTGCTGTAACTCTCAATGAGACTTCAGTACTTGTCTACAGGTATCTTGGTCCACTCCTCATAAGATCCTGCTCCAGATGTCTCAGGTGTCTTCTCAAGACTGTAGGTATCTTGGCCCACTCCTTATAAGTTACCGTATTTATCGGGGTATACCACGCACCGGCCTATAACACGCACCCTCATTTTACCAAGGATATTTGGGTAAAAAAAAGTTTTTTACCCAAATATCCATGGTAAAATGAGGGTGCGTGTGTGCGCGTGTATACCCCGATATACCCCCAGGAAAGGCAGGGGGAGAGAGGCCGTCGCTGCCCGCTTCTCTCCCTCTGCCTTTCCTGGTGTCTAGAGCCCTGCTGCCGCCGCTTCTCTCCCGCTGGCTATCTGCCCGTTCTCTCCCCCTGACTATCGGTGCCGATGCCCCATTGCCGGCGCCGATAGCCAGGGGGAGAGAAGCAGCGCCAGCAATGGGGCAGCGGCGCCGACAGCCAGGGGGAGAGAAGGGGCAGTGGCACCCCGGTTGCATAATTACCTGTTGCCAGGATCAGGTCCGCGCTGCTTCAGGGCTCCGGTGTGCGTCCCCTGCGTCGTTGCTATGCACTGCACGGTGCGGCGCACTGACGTCATGCGCCGCGCATAGCAACGAGGCAGGGGACGAACACCGGAGGCCTGAAGCTCTCCCCCTGTCTGTCGGCGCCGCTTCTCTCCCCCTGGCTATCGGCGCCGGCACCGATAGTCAGGGGGAGAGAACGGGCAGCGGCGCCGATAGCCAGGGGGAGAGAAAGGCCGGCAGCAGGGCTCTAGACCCCAGGGCAGGCAGGGGCAGAGAAGTCGGCAGCGCTGGCTGTCTCTGCACCTGCAAAGCCGCTGCAGTTCATTGATTTGAAGCGCCCGCTTTAAATCATTGCACTGCAGCAACTTATCGGCGTATAACACGCACATAGACTTTAGGCTAAAAAATTTTGCCTAAAAAGTGCAGGATCTTATGAGGAGTGGGCCAAGATACCTGCAGTCTGGAGAAGACACCTTTACACCTGAGACAGCTGGAACTGGATTTAATGCGGAGTGGGCCAAGATACCTGCAGTCTGGAGAAGACACCTTCACACCTGAGACAGCTGGAGCAGGATCTTATGAGGTGTGGGCCAAGATACCTGCAGTCTGGAGAAGACACCTTCACCCCTGAGACAGCTGGAGCAGGGTCTTATGAGGAGTGGGCCAAGATACCTGCAGCCTGGAGAAGACACCTTCACCCCTGAGACAGCTGGAGCAGGATCTTATGAGGAGTGGGCCAAGATACCTGCAGTCTGGAGAAGACACCTTTACACCTGAGACAGCTGGAACTGGATTTTATGCGGAGTGGGCCAAGATAGGTACCATCATTTGTGTCCAGGACAGTTTATTATATTTTTCACAATGTTTCTGTTGATCCACAATTCAGAAGCCTGATCTACATCAGTTAATGTTCAGTAAATTTTACTCATTATTAATTTTGTCAGTTTTAAAGTTATTTCAGGAAGCATTGTGTTTTTTTTTTTTTAAGAGACTGGCCACCTTCGTACACTGAAATATACCAGTCAAAAAGAAGTCAAAAGGACACCATATGAAACCTCATATCAGCACATACTGAAAGCCACTCATCACATGTATGCCAACATGAAGCCCAAGCATCAATATTCTATATATATATATATATATATATATATATATATATATATATATATATATATACACATATATACATACATACACACAGCGCCAACATATTGTGCAGCAATTTACAATACAGAGTGCACACAGAGGGCAAACACTACAGAGTAAGGGCCCTTTTTACAAGAGTTTACAATCTAGATCTATAATTCCAAATAAATTAATGTTTGGATTTCATATGTTTCACTATGACAATATCAGTTTCTCACTTTGCAGTAAGAATTTATATTCTAGCAAATAGTGGCCATGACTTGTATTAACGTGGATGGATTTTTTATTAAAATTCACAAAATAACTTTTCAGTAGGAGATGTAAGAAGGTCTTGGCTCTTACCTTCAGCTGTGTCTCGGTTGGGTTGGGTGCCAGGAAAGGAGGCTGTCCCACCAACATCTCAAACAGGATGACGCCCACACTCCACCAGTCACAGAGCTGAGTGTATCCTGCACAATGACAGCAGAAAGTTTCCTATCAGTACTTTTACAATGTTTTAAAAGTGTCATATCCTGTATTATTTATAGGGATGCACAGACATTTTTGGTAGCTGACAATTATCCAGCAAAAAAGCATGATCTACATTTTGCCAAAAGGATGTCAAAAACGGGGGGTGAGAAGGGAAAAAAAGAGGGGGATTCCACCCCTAGTGAAGTACGTTCATGTGGAGGGTATCAGTGGTGGTTAGGAGTATTACTCACCAAGTAGGGTTGCGCTTAGAGCACAACACCTCAGTGGGCTTTACACATATAATATCCAGACCTGCAGCCACAGTCCTCTAGAATCAGTACGCTAAAAATAAAGGTTAAGTTCATTATGGGATTCATGAACAATATACGCAATGTGCGCAGTTACTGTCACTGGGCAAACTGCGTGTGAGAAATTTGGTGCATGTGAAATAAAAACGAGGGAATTAAGAAATATCCTATGTAAGATCAAACATATGTCAGATGTCTGGTTAATCCAGGCAATACATATGGGTCATTCCGTTATAAAAGCAGCCTCCGTGTATGCGAGCCAGAGTTGGCGATCCATTGAAGTAATAGACGTAGTGGATCAGTGTGCATGTGCGCAGACGGGGTTAGTAGTGCTGGAGAGCGGAGCGCTATACTGTGCCGTGGCGGAGTTTAGAAGGGGCGGGGTTATCAACTTGGTAAGGTGATAAACTGACTTCAATGTGTATTCATGCAATAGGGATACTATCTCCGAGCTTCCCCTGCAATAATACTGCCCACCGCACTTCTATCTTCCCATCCAGGACCACCATCAACTGATAATGTTCAACATCAATAAAGCATCCAACATCTCAGAGGTTCAGCCCACCAGGTCCATAGCCCCACCTCCTCCAAACTCTGCCACGGCACAATATATCGCTCAGGTCTTTTGCGCATTCTATCCCTTCTACGCATACAGCCCGAGCCTACCCAATTTAGAGTCTCGCCTCTTCCACACTCCGCTACGGCACAAAATAGTATCCCGGTTGCATGAATACACATTGAAGTCAGTTTATCACCTTACCAAGTTGATAACCCCGCCCCTTCTAAACTTCGCCATGGCACAATATAGCGTTCCGCTAACCAGCGCTACTAACCCCGTCTGCGCACATGCACACGGATCAACTATGTCTATTAGTGGTGGGGGACTCAATTATTAGGGGGACAGACAGGGCGATCTGTCACAAAGACCGGGATCGCCGAACAGTGTGTTGTCTACCTGGCGCTCTAGTTCGGCACATCGCGGATCGGGTTGACAGGTTGCTGGGTGGGGCTGGAGAGGACCCAGCAGTCATGGTACATATTGGCACGAATGACAAAGTAAGAGGTAGGTGGAGTGTCCTTAAAAATGATTTCAGGGACTTAGGCCGCAAGCTCAAGGCAAGGACCTCCAAGGTAGTATTTTCTGAAATATTACCTGTACCACGAGCCACACCAGAGAGGCAGCGGGAGATCAGGGAGGTAAACAAGTGGCTCAGAAGCTGGTGTAGGAAGGAAGGGTTTGGGTTCATGGAGAACTGGGCTGACTTCGCTGTCGGTTACCGGCTCTACCGTAGGGACGGGCTGCACCTCAATGGGGAGGGTGCAGCTGTGCTTGGGGAGAAGATGGCTAGAAGGGTGGAGGAGTGTTTAAACTAGGGACTTGGGGGGAGGGAACCTACAGCAAAGAGGGGGAAGATAGTGTAGATAGAGAGGTGGGAATTATAAATGTACCTGGAGGTGGAGCGGAGGGAGGGGTTAGAATAGTTAATAGGAATAGGCTTCATAGGAAAATAAAACATACACCATTGAATCCCATTAACCCCAATAACATAAAGGATGGAAATGTAAAGTGTATGTTCACAAATGCCAGAAGCCTAGCAAATAAAATGGGGGAGCTTGAGGCCTTGATACTGGAGGAACATATTGATATAGTTGGGGTCACTGAGACATGGCTGGACTCCTCGCATGACTGGGCTGTCAATCTGCAGGGGTTTACATTGTTTCGCAAGGATAGAATGAACAGAAAAGGTGGTGGAGTCTGTCTGTATGTAAGAAGTGGTATGAAAGTCAGTGTGAACGATGCCATAGTGTGTGATGATTCTGAGGAGGTGGAATCACTGTGGGTAGAATTACAAAAGGGGGGAAATACTGAAAAAATAATATTTGGGGTAATCTACAGACCCCCTAATATCACTGAAGAGATAGAAATTCGGCTGCATAAACAAATAGAGAGGGCCGCCCGGGCAGGTACAGTGGTAATAATGGGAGATTTTAACTATCCAGATATAGATTGGGGCCGGGGGCTGGCTAAAACTACAAAGGGGCGTCAATTCCTAAATTTATTGCAGGATAATTTTATGGGCCAGTTTGTGGAGGACCCAACAAGAAGTGATGCCTTGTTGGATCTGAATATTTCCAACAACACAGAGCTGGTTGGTAATGTAACTGTGCGGGAAAACCTTGGGAATAGCGACCACAATATAGTTACTTTTGACTTAAAATGTAGAAAACAAAGACAGGCGGGGAAGGCAAAAACATATAACTTTAAAAAGGCAAATTTCCCTGGGCTGAGAGCTGCACTACAGGACATAGACTGGGGGGGAGATGTTCTCAAATACTGATACAGAAGGTAAATGGGACATCTTTAAATCAACTCTAAATAACTATACAGCTAAATATATACCAAAGGGGAACAAATATAAATGATTAAAACTAAATCCTACATGGCTGACAAATTATATTAAAAGAGCAATAAACAACAAAAAAATAGCCTTCAAAAAATACAAATCTGACGGGTCAGCGATAACATTTAAACAGTACAAAGAGCTTAATAAAATCTGTAAAAAATGTAATAAAAACAGCAAAAATTCAAAACGAGAGACAGGTGGCCAAAGAAAGCAAAACTAATCCTAAATATTTTTTTAGATATATAAATGCATGTAGGACCCCTTAATAATGATAATGGGGAGGTTGTCACAGGCGATCAAGAGAAGGCGGAGCTACTGAATGGGTTCTTTAGTTCTGTATACACTATGGAAAAAGGAGCTGACATTGGCCAGGTCATTGCTGGTAACACATCATGTAATGTACTGAACTGGCTTAATGTAGAGATGGTACAAGGTAAGTTAAGTAATATAATTGTAAGCAAATGTCCAGGACCGGATGGACTACACCCAAGAGTTCTTAGAGAGGTAAGTTCAGTAATATCTGTACCCCTGTTCATGATATTTAGAGATTCTCTGGTGTCTGGTATTGTGCCAAGGGACTGGCGCAAGGCGAATGTGGTGCCAATCTTCAAGAAGGGCTCTAGGTCTTCCCCAGGAAACTATAGACCGGTAAGTTTAACGTGCATTGTGGGTAAATTGTTTGAAGGACTTATAAGGGATTACATACAGGAATACATAGGGATAATAGTATTATAAGTGATAGCCAGCATGGGTTTACTAAGGATAGAAGTTGTCAAACCAATCTAATTTGCTTTTATGAAGAGGTGAGTAGAAGCCTTGACAGAGGAATGGCTGTGGATATAGTGTTTCTGGATTTTGCTAAAGCATTTGATACTGTCCCTCATAGACGTCTGACAGGTAAGTTAAGGTCTTTGGGTTTGGAAACTTTAGTTTGTAACTGGATTGAACACTGGCTCATGGATTGTACCCAGAGAGTGGTGGTCAATGATTCGTACTCTGATTGGTCCCCGGTTATTAGTGGTGTACCCCAAGGTTCTGTACTGGGACCGCTGTTGTTTAATTTATTTATCAATGATATAGAGGATGGTATTAACAGCTCTGTTTCTATCTTTGCAGATGACACCAAGCTTTGTAGCACGGTACAGTCTATAGAGGATGTGCATAAGTTACAAGATGACTTGGATAGACTAAGTGTCTGGGCATCCACTTGGCAAATGAGGTTCAATGTGGATAAATGTAAAGTTATGCATCTGGGTACTAATAACCTGCATGCGTCGTATGTCTTAGGGGGGATTAAACTGGCAGAGTCACTGGTAGAGAAGGATCTGGGTGTACTTGTAGATCACAGACTACAAAATAGCATGCAATGTCAGGCTGCTGCTTCCAAAGCCAGCAGGATATTGTCATGTATCAAAAGAGGCATGGACTCAAGGGACAGGGACATAATACTCCCCCTTTATAAAGCATTGGTACGGCCTCACCTGGAATATGCTGTTCAGTTTTGGGCACCTGTCCATAAAAGGGACACTGTGGAGCTGGAAAGGGTGCAGAGACCCGCGACTAAACTAATATGGGGCATGGAACATCTTAGCTATGAGGAGCGATTAAAGGAGTTACAATTGTTTAGTCTTGAGAAGAGACGTTTAAGGGGGGATATGATAAACGTATATAAGTATATTAATGGCCCATACAAAAAATATGGAGAAAAACTGTTCCAGGTTAAACCCCCCCAAAGGACAAGGGGGCACTCCCTCCGTCTGGAGAAGAAAAGGTTTAGTCTAAAGGGGCGACACGCCTTCTTTACCATAAGAACTGTGAATTTATGGAACAGTCTACATCAGGAACTGGTCACAGCAGGAACGATTAATAAATTTAAAACAGGGTTAGATACATTCCTGGAACAAAATAACATTAATGCTTATGCAGAAATATAAAATCCCATCCCTTCCCCAATATCGCGCCACACCCCTACCCTTCAATTCCCTGGTTGAACTTGATGGACGTATGTCTTTTTTCGACCGTATTAACTATGTAACTATTACTTCAATGGATCGCCAACTCTGGCTCGCATACAAGGAGGCTGCTTTTATAACGGAATGACCCATATGTATTGCCTGGATTAACCAGACATCTGACATATGTTTGATATTACATAGGATAATTCCTAATTCTCTTGTATTTATTTCACGTGCACAAAACTTCTCACACGCAGTTTGCCCAGTGACAGTAACTGCGCACATTGCGTATATTGTTCATGAATCCCATAATAAACGTAACCTTTATTGGAGTGTACTGAGTGGATTTTTACCTGTTCACACTGTTGTCATACACCTTGCCTGACGAAGGGTCCGGTACGGACCAGAAACGCGTTGCTTGTATGCTTATGTAATAAACCCATTTTAAAAAAGAATACCAGATGTCCTAGTCCTATCATCTTCAGCAGACCAGCGCCAGGGACGGTCGTTTTTGCTTTCCTAAAAACGGGGGGTGGGCATGGTTTACAGTAAGGGGTGTGGCTTCTGCACAAATTACTCGCGTGGAAGAATTATTGCAGGAGGTGCCGCGCAGCACCACAGTCTTGTGTGGGGAGATCTTTGGCCACTGGCTGTGAATCATGTACAAACCTCCTGCTCGTGGTTCATAGTAACTATAGGATAGCCCCGCTCAATATCACAATTTCCAAGCCTCTCCGGTTGTCATAGCCGCCAATCACCACCTGCTTGGTGTGGTCTGGGCCCAATCTATCCTCCAGGCCTCCTGTGACAGGCAGCAGAACCATGGCTCTGTTCGGCTAGAAGGAGCCCCAGACCTCCACTCTGGACTGGTGCCAGGAAAACTAAGCCATGTCCGGATATATCTGGGCCACCACATTGGGATGTGATGTATAGAGCAGGGTTTCTCAACCAGTGTGCTTCCAGCTGTTACAAAACTACAACTCCCAGCATGCCCGGACAGCCAAAGGCTGTCCGGGCATGCTGGGAGTTGTAATTTTGAAACAGCTGGAGGCACCCTGGTTGGGAAACGCTGGTATAGAGTGTATAACTCTGCAGCTGGCCCAAAGCAAAACTACAACTCCCAGCAAGTTGCAGTTTTAGTTTGGGTCTGCTGAAGAGCCATAGGCAGTGTCAGGGCATGCTGGGAGTTGTAGTTTTGCAACAGCTGGAGGAACCCTGGTTGGGAAACGCTGGTATAGAGCGTATAACTCTGCAGCTGGCCCAAAGCAAAACTACAACTCCCAGCATGTTGCAGTTACTGAAGAGCCATAGGCGGTGTCGGGGTATACTGGGAGTTGTAGTCAGTTACTGTATCTTTTATAATTGAATAGCTCCAAGTACAGAAAGCTCAGATATCAGAAGAAGAGAGGCCGTTGAGTATATTCTCTGAGGCTACTCACCCTTACGCAGGAGGACTTCTGGGGCGATATAGTTAGGGGTCCCTACGAGTGAATGGGCCAGACATCGGTGGTGCTGTCTTTTAGCTCTTTGTTCCAGGGTCTTCAAGCGATCTCCACATCTGCAGTTGGATACATCGTCCCAATGCTCACTAGGCTCCATGCTGTCTTGCCGAATGTGATTCCCTTAGGATAGAGAATTAGAGATCTAAAATGAGCAAAGTAGTTTTATCTTTTTACCCCATGTATTAGCTAGATGAGAGGTTATGCACAAGAACGGCTGTACTAAAGAGGCCAATGACAAATTCCCTCTAGGCTCTTATTTTTTTTTCCCCAAATGTTTACATGTATGTTCTGGAACTCAAAAGCGTGGCGTTTTTGAACCCTGGAAAACCCCAAAGTAGTCACTAGTTAACTACGCCTGTGCCAGTACGTGCACATATAGTTCAGCATCCCATTTTAACAGGTTACTGACTTATGTGCAGTGTACTGTAGAATCGTGATGTAAACCCAGACTAAAAAGTGAGTCTTAACCGTAATAGGTAACCATTTCTACAGACTTGTAATAGATGTGCATATAGTAACATATACAATATATTCTACTTCTAAGGGGTACTCCGGTGGAAAACATTTATTTAATTTATTTTTAAATCAACTGGTGCCAGAAAGTTAAACAGATTTGTAAATGACTTCTATTAAAAAATCTTTACCCTTCCAGTACTTTTTAGCAGCTGTATGCTACAGAGGAAATTCTTTTCTTTTTGAATTTTTTTTTTGTCTTGTCCACAGTGCTCTCTGCTGACACCTGATGCCCGTATCATGAACTGTCCAGAGCAGGAGAAAATCCCCTAGGCTGCTCCTGACAGTTCCTGACACGGACAGAGGTGTCAGCAGAGAGCACTGTGGACAAGACAAAAAAAAAAATTCAAAAAGAAAAGAATTTCCTCTGTAGCATACAGCTGCTAAAAAGTACTGGAAGGGTAAAGATATTTTTTAATAGAAGTAATTTACAAATCTGTTTATTTTTCTGGAACCAGTCGATTTAAAAAAAAAAAAAAAGTTTTCCCACCGGAGTACCCCTTTGAGGCTACATTCACACTACCGTTAAGACACGGTAGTGTGACAGCCGTCAGGGAAGCTAAGGAGAATAGTGGGAGAAAAACTACTGCTTGCGCCATCTTTTCCTCCTCCTATTCCAGTCAAAATAAAAAAAAATTCTAACTTTTACGGCAGTTCTTGACAGGAAGTAACGACAATGTGATAGGGACCTTAGTTGGAGCTGAACGAAGGCTGCATTCACAACACGTTTTTGCAATACAGTTCCCGTATACGTTTTCTATGTGAAAACCATATGGAACCGTATTGAAAACCGTATGCCAAAAGATGCATCAGGTTGTGTCCATTTTGCATCCGATACGGTTTTGTCAGGATTTTTTTTCCCAGCATTAAACCTTATACGTTTTTTTTTTTTTACATGGGAGTCAATGGGAACTGTACAGAACGCTATGTGCATACGGTTCCATCCGGTTTTCACTAGGGGTGTGAATCGCCAAGAATTTGGCGATTCGATTCGAATCGCGATACCAGTGTGGCGATTCGATATATCGCGATATATCGCGATACCGTCTAGGTGACGATACATCGCGATATATCGCCCACCTGGGAGCATTCATAGATCCCAATAGACGCCGCTGTCAGCTTTGACAGCGGCGATCTAGTACTCCGGTGCTCACTTTTCTCATGTTATCCCGTCCGGGCTGCAAAATAAAATAAAACGCACTTTATCTTACCTGCCAACGAGCCCCCGGAGCTCCGGTACACTCCGGTACAGGTGTTCGGTCCCCGGACTGTATTCTTCTTACTTCCTGTTAGTCCGGCACGTCACATGGAGCTTCAGCCTATCACTGGCCGCAGCGATGTCCCGCCTCCGCTGGTGATAGGCTGAAGCTCCATGTGACGTGCCGGACTAACAGGAAGTAAGAAGAATACAGCCCGGGGACCGAACACCTGTACCGGACTGTACCGGAGCTCCGCGGGCTCGTTGGCAGGTAAGATAAAGTGCGTTTTATTAAAAATTCCACATCCCTAAAAGAATCGATTCAAAAATATTTTGAATCGATTCTGTATCGGCAAATGAAAAATCGCGATTATCGCGAGAATCGATTTTTTCTTACATCCCTAGTTTTCACCATACGATTTTTGACGTTGCGCAGTTTTTTTCCCTGGAATTTCAATCAAACAAGTGAAACTTTATTCAAAATGGAGTGAAAAGTTAAAAACGGATACTTTTTTTCTTAAAAAACGGATGCAAACGGACATCATTTTTCAAACCGTATACAGATAAAAATGTAAACACGTTTTGATACAGTTTAGTCAGGTTTTGAGGAATCAGTTTTTCATCAAAAACCTGATACGGGAACTGTATTGCAAAAACGTGGTGTGAATGCACCCTTAAAGGGGTACTCCGCTGTTCAGCTTTTGGAACAAACGGTTCCGAACGCTGGAGTCGGGAGTTTGTGACGTCATAGCCCCACCCCCTCATGACGTCACGCCCGGCCCCCTTAATGCAAGTCTATAGGTGGGGGGCGCCCCCTCCCATAGACTTGCATTGAGGGGGCGGGACATGACATCATGAGGGGGCAGGGCTATGTTCCAAACGCTGAGCAGTGGAGTACCCCTTTAATGCCTTATGAGCTATGCTTGATTCTTGTAAATTCAGCTTAACTACAAATATTTGTGT
Organism: Hyla sarda; assembly: GCF_029499605.1. Classification (NCBI taxonomy): domain Eukaryota; kingdom Metazoa; phylum Chordata; class Amphibia; order Anura; family Hylidae; genus Hyla; species Hyla sarda. The sequence continues at coordinate 47,790,479 of NC_079190.1, forward strand.
CAGCAAGGCAAGTGGACAAATGAGCCACCACAGAGAAGGGGTAGGACTATATCTGTGCTAGAGAGTAGTACTCTGAATATTAGTGGGAGTAGCTGGCCGCCGAGTAAATTAAATCTACAGTGACTATTGGGACAGTAAAGCCTTCTCTTAAGATTCACGTATAGTAAAGTGAGGCGTCCTGCTGTGCCCCGAGGAAAAAAGGGGTAATGCTGCAATTGGCTGAGCGGATACCGGTATTTTCTTTAATTTCCTGTGTGTCACAACGGGACAGAAAAGCGCAGACCGGTGACGACCCAGTAACTGGCAGTAGCAGGGGGATCAGGGAGTAAGTAAGCTGTCCTTATTTTCTTTTTTAACCCAGTCTGCCCCTTTTAAATATAAAATCATCCTACCAGACAACACCTTCAATCTTTACTGACAGATGTGCATTATTGCCTTCACCTTCTCCAAAGGGAGCTAGAGAATGGTATGCGAAAAAAATTAAATAAAAAGCTACAGGGGTAAAAAAAAATTAAAAATAAATGGCAATTCCAAAAATTCAAAAAAGTTAAGAATTTTTTTTAAATGAGTAAAACATGACGGAAACTATACAAATCTGTATTGCTGTAATCAGGCGCCTAAAGTATCAACACAACATGTTAGCTCAACCACAAGGTAAATGGCGTAGAAAAGAAAACCACCAAATTTGCTAAATTATCTTTTACTATTTCAATTTAACTTCACAGCATATATATATATATATATATATATATATATATATATATATATATTTTTTTTTAGCAAAGAGGTTCTAGAGCAGCACTACCGATATGAATAGATGCAGGTGCGCGCAATCCAAAAAAGCCGGGTCACTGCTACAGTTGGAGATGTATACAAAGAAGATTGCAGCACTCAAGGTTCAGGTGAAAAAACTTAGAGTGGTTTTATTCCATCCAAAATGCGAAGTTTCGGTCGCCACATGCGACCATTTTCAAGCATGCTTGAAAATGGTCGCATGTGGCGACCGAAACGTCGCATTTTGGATGGAATAAAACCACTCTAAGTTTTTTCACCTGAACCTTGAGTGCTGCAATCTTCTTTGTATACATCTCTATCTATATTTTTTTTTTTTGTTCGGAGAATAGGTTTTTATAAAACTTAAAAGGTATCAGGGCGAGGAGGAAAAAACGAGAGTGTAAAAGCGAAAATTGGCCCAGACAAGTGGATCGTCATGAGGGACAAGTAGATTTCGCTCCGTTTTAGTCCCACGGACAAGTAGTTTTTTTTTTTTAAATAAAATTTCCACACCCCTGTGGAGGCACCCAGGTTGGAAAACAATGTTGTATACTGTGGATCCAGAAAGAGGAAAAAAAAACAAAAACTTCCATAAAAAGGCAAATTTTCTGCAGGATAGGGAAAAATTAGAGAAGGATAGGAGATACAGAACACTCCTCATGTAGAGAAGCATGGGTGCCCCAGGGATTGAGACGGACACTGGGGGAGATTTTTTAAAACTTGTCCAGAGGAAACGTTGCCCAGTTGCCCATAGCAACCAATCAGATCGCTTCTTTCATATCTCAGAGGCCTTTTCAAAAATGAAAGAAGCGATCTGATTGGTTGCTATGGGTAACTCTGCTACTTTTCCTCTGGACAGGTTTTGACAGATCTCCCCCACTATGTTTCAGTGATACCACTTGTCTTGTGGGACAAGCATTACAAATGATAAATTCTTGCTTACCTTTCTGGTAGTACTTTGAGTTATGTGTCCATCTAAACCCAGTACAAAGTCCAAAATCTGTTAACTTTATGTGTCCATCTAGATCTATGAGAATGTTATCAGGTTTAATATCCCTGTGGATGAATCCCATCTTGTGGACGCTTTCAATGGCCAGAGTCAACTCCGCAATATAAAACCGGGCCAAGTGTTCTGGGAATACTTCCATGCGTATAAGAAGACTCATCATATCTCCTCCGGGGATGTAATCCATCACAAAGTACAAATTGTCTTTATCCTGGAAGGAATAGTAGAGTTTCACCACCCACTCATTATCAGCCTCGGCCAGGATGTCCCGCTCTGCTTTTACATGGGCCACTTGGTTTCTATTAAGGACATCCTTCTTTCTCAGGGTCTTCATTGCGTATAAAGCTTTGGTGTCCACTTTACTGGCCAGACACACTTCTCCGAAAGCACCTATGCCCAGCGTCTTGATCTTCACAAATAAGGACTTGTCCATTTTGGCTCTTTTTAGCCTGTTGTAGTTGGACTCCTTTTGGTAAAGGATTTTTCTCATCTGCTCTTGAACGGCTTCACAAAGCCCAGCCTGGATAATATAAGACATAGAACATACTTAGTAACATGGTCAGCAAGGTACAAAGAAGATATAAGTCCAACTATCTCAGCTCATCGTCCTATACCAGTGTTTCCCAACCAGGGTGCCTCCAGCTATTGCAGAACTACAACTCCTAGCATGCCCGGACAGCCAAAGGCTGTCCAGGCATGCTAGGAGTTGTAGTTCTGTAACAGATGGAGTAGGGATGTGGAATTCCTATCGCCCGACGCCCCCGGGACATGCAGTTGTGGGCGCCGGGCAGGTGAATTTTTCCGGCCCTTAGCCCGGCTTTGGGCAAGCAAGGCCGGACCCAACAAGCACGGCAGCACTCAGCAGTCAGTATGAAGCGGGCTCCCGACTCATGCCCGCTCCGTACTCTGCAGCCCCTGGCTGTTCTCAGTAGCTGGGGGCCACCGCTAATAGCCAGCTAAGAGCTGCTAAAGATCACCGCGGCTGGCTATTAACCCTTTAGATCACCGTTGTCAAAGCTGACAGCGGCGTCTAAAGCGACATGTGAATGCTCCCTGATAGGCTAGTGGGTGGATCGCCCCCGCCTATCAATGGATCGCAGAGCACACAGATCAGTGGAGTTCAAAGGATCTCTATTGATCTGTATGAGGAATCTAAGGATTCCTCCTAAAAGTCTAGTAAAGTGTAAAACAAACAAACAAAAAACTATACAAATCTGGTATTTCTGTAGGCGGCCTAAAGTATCAAAACAACGTGTTAGCTCAACCACAAGGTAAATGGTGTAGAAAAGAAATCTGCTAAATTATCTTTTACTATTTCAATTTCACCTCACCAATTATATATATATATATATATATATATATATATATATATATATATATATATATATTTTATTTTTTTTTGGTTCGGAGAATATGTTATTGAAAAACTAAAAAGGTATCATTATAGTAGGTAGTTATGGCTATTATAGGGCCAGGAGGAAAAACGAGAGTGTAAAAGCGAAAATTGGCCGGACAAGTGGATCGTCATGAGGGACATGTAGATTTTGCTCCAATTTAGTCCCGTGGACAAGTCGTCTTTTTCTTTATACATTTCCACACCCCTGTGGAGGCAGCTTGGTTGGGAAACACTGACCTATACTGTGGATCAAGAAAGAGGCAAAAAAAAAACTTCCATAAAAGGGCAAATTTTATGCAGGATAGGGAAAAAAAACATTTCTTAAAAGGAGTACTCCGAAGCAAACTTTTTTTTATCCCATTGTAAAGCCAGCAATAAGTTATATAATAAACTCAATTACCTCAGTTGCCTTACCTGAAAGCATCCCTGACTTTTCCCAACTCCGGAAGTACAGGCTGTCTGCGATGATTATGAATTTCATACCCCATGCATGCTGAGGGCCGGGGCCATCTTGGTAACGAAACGTCACCATGTTCAAGATCCTCCCCACCGTATGCCGGCCTCCCAGCCACAATTAGTTCACTCCCACTATTGCACAGCCCAGCGAAAGACAGCTGTGCAAATGCGTCACAGTGCCTCCAGCCTATCAGCGCAAGCCGAACGCGCCTGCGCAGTCCTCCTTTCCCGGGACCGGACATGTGATCTGTTTAGGCCAATGCTATCCCTAATAGTTACGCTGCCGTAACTACCAGGGATATTCTCAAAACCACTAAGGAAGTCTGCAAAGAAGATGTAGGTACAAGCCGTGTCCTCCACTGTCAGCTCTGTACAGAAGCGGGGAAGCGAGGCTGCGAGGGGGGTTGGGGGGGCGGGTTTATTACAATTACTAGGGCGGGGAAAGGATGAGGTAGGGGAGGGGGTGACTAGATGTGAGGCACGGAGGGACAGGAAGCTGGAGCATAGCAGCATGGGGGATGACTATTTTTACGTCATCCTCCACACCACCATAACCCGGAAGTATCGGGAACTTCATGGCCCTGCAGTGGGAAAACGGCTGGACCGATTTTTGAAAGAAGGACATGGATAGAAAGGTACAGCCGTGGGGAACATTTTGGGTTAATAACATAGTGCGCCACAGTACTCCTTTAATTAAATCGGTGGATCAAGGTCTCATTTCCAGAAATCTAACAAGGCTTTCTATTTAACATATGAACACGTAGATTCACATAATCCGCACAGTGTATAGAACATCTGTGCGAAAATATTTCCTTCAAAAATATATCACAAATTCTACATATTCAAGATTTTAGCACAGATAGGAGACAATTTGTTCTAATTACTTCGACAACACATAGAAAGTCAAACTTCCTACACTTCAAGAAATATGTAGCACGGACAAAGAAGTGACTGACTGCCTACGAGTAACTTGTGCTACATCTGCACATATTGTGGTCACAAAACATTTGTGAATCCTGAGAGGTCACAACAAATCTGCTTTTGGGATAAAATAGTAACTGCAGTTATCAACTGAACTACGGGAGAATCTTAATCTGTATTCACACAATGAAAGCCTAAACTAATGTATCTACCCAGATCTGTGCTATTAGAGAATATTATGATTAATGTGACCTTTTCATGTGTTCATGTAGCAGACTGTGTTTCATCTGTATGCACGTTGTTTATAATAAAACACCTAGAACCTATCGGACCTAAGAGTCTGCATTAATACAAGCGCCCTAGATGATCCAACTTTCCTTTCCCAATTGTTTGGAATAAAATAGATCAATTTAGAAGCTATACAATCAGTATTAAAGGGGTACTCCGGTGGAAACCTTTTTTTTTTTTTTTTTCCCTTAAATCAACTGGTGCCAGAAAGTTAAACAGATTTGTAAATTACTTTTATTAAAAAAATCTTAATCCTCCCAGTACTTATTAGCTGCTGAATACTACAGAGGAAATGGTTTTCTTTTTGGAACACAGAGCTCTCTGCTGACATCTCTGTCCATTTTAAGAACTGTCCAGAGTAAACCTATGCTGCTCTGGACAGTTCCTAAAATGGACAGAGGTGCCAGCAGAGAGCACTGTGGTCATGATACCAGTTCACTATAAATTACTCTGATACTCTTGGATCTTTTTAGAGTATTCATAGTTTAAAAATGCTGCAAGGACACGGGTAACTATTCTTGGGGCGTGGGTCCCGGTTGCTGCTTTCCGCCCTGTGTACAGTGATCCCTCAACTTACAATGGCCTCAACATACAATAGTTTCAACATAGAATGGTCTTTTCTGGGCCATTGTAACTTGAAACCAGACTCCCCATACAATACTACGTACAGTCCAGATCTGTGAAACGTGTCAACGGCTGGAAGAACCGACCATTCAGAATGGGCATTTCACTGGTAAAACACCTGTATTACTGAAGTGCATGCACTGACTGATGTCTGGTAGCACCTCCCTACAGTACAGGGAGGTAATTACATGTTCTGCACTCTTTTCCTGTGCCACAGTTAGCTTCTCCTTTGGACACCTAGTAGAGGTGGCTCTATTTTACTTTTTTAGGACATTGCATGTACTGTACAGGTCCCTGAAGAAGATCCTGTCCTCTACATCTTTATTACATTTATATGTAAGGATTTGCTTTATCTCTATTAGTTATTTACTTATTTTTTGTTTAATCCTCACTTTTTCCTATTTTTTAATGACATTTTGGTGGCTTCCGAACCAATTACCAGGTTTCCATAGAGTTATGGTCTCAACATACAATGATTTCAACATACAACGGTCGTCCTGGAACCAATTAATATTGTAACTTGAGGGACCGCTGTATAGGGAGAGACACATCCCTCAGTACTGGTTGAGCACAGAACAGCCAGCCGCAGGGAGCAGCTTTCACAACTACTCACCAGGGTCCTAGTGGAACTTTTAAACTATAATTACCCTAAAAATTAAGAGTAATCTAAAAGTTTCAGGGGGAGATTTATCAAAACCGGTCCAGAGGTAAAGTCGCTGAGTTGCCCTTAGCAACCAATCAGATCACTTCTTTCATTTTTGAATAGGCCTCTGAAAAATGAAAGAAGCGATCTGATTGGTTGCTATGGGCAACTCAGCAACCTCTCCTCTGGACCGGTTTTGATAAATCTCCCCCTCAGACTTTTGGTTTCCCCCCCCTATAGGCCATGCTCGCTACGGCATAGACTTATGGTGGAGGGGGCATTGTGCCTCTCCATGCACCGTATTGACAACATCTAGCGTTATAGAGGGATTATGAAAAAAAAACTTGTACCTCACTAATATAGTGTAAGATTATCAGGCTGACTGAGACAATAAACACATTTTATACATTGAAAAAAAAAATAAAAATTATATATATATTAAAATAACAAATGAGAATTTACTGGGGGAAAAAAGCTCATCACTAATATACTAATTCTACCCACTGTCCCTCATTTACTATTGCAAACCCGACATGTTTTGTCGGGTTGTGCGCCAGTTTCGGGCGCATTGCGCCTGAAATTCTGTCTGCGCCTGAATTGAAAAAACCCCGACCAACTCTCCATTTTGCTAAGAAAACCCGAAAAAGGGGGCATGGCCATCATGAAAAGGGGCGTGGTCACCAAAAAGGGGCGTGTTCCTGCCATTTTCACAAAATCCCGACATATTTACTAAAGTTTCCACAGAAAATGTGGTGGATTTCAGCTGAGGAAAACCCTACAGATCAGGGAATGTGTAAAAAAAAAAAAAAAAGCCAAGTGTAGGGAAAGTGGAAAATGTAGGGAAACCTTAGTAAATACCGTGGGAAATAAATTGTAGGGAATTAAAACCCACAAAGAAACCTACACAACACTCTTAGTAAATAAGGGCCATTGGGGGAGATTTATCAAAACCTGTGCAGAGGAAGAGTGGTGCAGTTGCCCATAGCAACCAATCAGATTGCTTCTTTCATTTTCCACAGGCCTCTAAAGAGGCCTGTGGAAAATGAAAGAAGCACTCTGATTGGTTGCTATGGGCAACTGCACCACTCTTCCTCTGCACAGGTTTTGATAAATCTCCCCCATTGTGTACACATACAGGGGGAGATTCATCAAAACCTGTCTTGAGGGAAAAGTTGCCCAGTTGCCCATAGCAACCAATCAGCTCGCTTCTTTCACTTTCAAACAGGCCTCTGCAAAATGAAAGAAGCGATCTGATTGGTTGCTATGGGCAACCGGTCAACTTTTCCTTTGCACAAGTTTTTATCAATGTCCACAACTAGAGATGAGCGAACTTACAGTAAATTCGATTCGTCACGAACTTCTCGGCTCGGCAGTTGATAACTTTTCCTGCATAAATTAGTTCAGCTTTCCGGTGCTCCGGTGGGCTGGAAAAGGTGGATACAGTCCTAGGAGACTCTTTCCTAGGACTGTATCCACCTTTTCCAGCTCACCGGAGCACCTGAAGGCTGAACTAATTTATGCAGGAAAAGTCAGCAACCGCCGAGCTGAGAAGTTTGTGACGAATCGAATTTACTGTAAGTTCGCTCATCTCTATCCACAACTATACTGATTATAGGGAATACTTCTTCTAGGACACCTCGCCTCTCTATACCGCTGGGGGAGATTTATCAAAACCTGTGCAGAGTAAAAGTTGATCAGCTGCCCATAGCAACCAATCAGATTGCTTCTTTCATTTTGCAGAGGCCTGTTTGAAAGTGAAAGAAGCGATCTGATTGGTTGCTATGGGCAACTGCACCACTCTTCCTCTACACAGGTTTTGATAAATCTCCCCTAGTGTCTGGTATATCCACGCAGCACTGAAGGGAACATTTCATGAATTTTATACACTGGAGACAGAAGGAAAACTCCTTGAATCGAAAATAGCCAGTTCTCCGTGTCCAGCTGTCACATCCACAGTCACAATTAAACAATCTCTAAATAAAGGTTTCATTAAAAGCTCTCTAAAGATAGGAAATAAGTGAGCGCTTCATCTAATCTGGGATTTATTTTTGAGCGGAGCCTGTGAGCTGTCTATATGTCTGATACAGGGAATGTGACACCAGCTCTTATTACCCATCCAACTGTCTGCACTCTAACCGCATATTCCAATGCAGTGTTTCCCAACCAGGGTGCCTCCAGCTGTTGCAAAACTACAACTCCCAGCATGCCCGGACAGCCAAAGGCTGTCCGGGCATGCTGGGAGTTGTAGTTTTGCAACAGCTGGAGGTACCCTGGTTGGGAAACAGTGTTCTAATGTATTCAAATTATTCTTACCTACACGCTATTGTCACCAGTAGAGATGAGCGAACTGACGGTAAATTCGATTCGTCACGAACTTCTCGGCTCGGCAGTTGATGACTTATCCTGCATAAATGAGTTCAGCTTTCAGGTGCTCCCGTGGGCTGGAAAAGGTGGATACAGTCCTAGGAAAGATTCTCCTAGGACTGTAAATTCGATTCGTCACGAACTTCTCGGCTCGGCAGTTGATGACTTATCCTGCGTAAATTAGTTCAGCTTTCAGGCGCTCCCGTGGGCTGGAAAAGGTGGATACAGTCCTAGGAAAGAGTCTCCTAGGACTTTATCCACCTTTTCCAGCCCACTGGAGCACCTGAAAGCTGAACTCATTTATGCAGGATAAGGCATCAACTGCCGAGCCGAGAAGTTCGTGACGAATCGAATTTACCGTCAGTTCGCTCATCTCTAGTCACAAGTGCAAAGCCAGGTCTCTAGTGAGTATGTACACACAGGGCGGACACACTGCGCATTTTCCCACTGCAGATCTATTTGCATAAATTGTCATTTAAATTTAATTAAATAAAAAAAAAAAAAAAGAGTTTTAAACGTCATCCACACCAACAAAAAAAAAGAAAGATTCCACTGAAAATCTGGACAAAATGTGTCCTGCATACAGTTTGTCAATTAAAGGGGTACTCCGGTGGAAAACTTTTTTTTTTTTAAATGAACTGATGCCAGAAAGTCAAACAGATTTGTAAATGACTTCTATTAACCTCTTAAGGACCCAGGGCGTATGGATACGCCCTCACACCCTGGGCCTTAAGGACCCAGGGCGTACTAGTACGCCCTGGCGTTTTCCGGTCTCTGCCGCGCGCCGGGCAGAGATCGGAACTGGATGCCTGCTGAAATCCTTCAGCAGGGATCCAGGGCAAACGCTGAGGGGGGCCATGTAGGCCCCCCATGTCGGCGATCGCCGCAAATCGCAAGGGAAATCGCCCTTGCGATCTGCGGCGATACCGGGCTGATCGGGTCTCTGGGACCCGACCGCCCGGTAATTTCGCATGATCCCGGCTGTCACAGACAGCCAGGACCATGCTAACGTATAGGAGCGAGGTGGCAAGCCTGCCACCTCCTCCGATCCCCCTGCGATCTGTCGGTTAGTTAACCGACCAATCGCAGGAGGGGGGGCGGTTACTTCCTCCCGCCCTGCCCGGCCCCTGAAAGTCCGGAGAGGACGGGAGGAAGACCGGAGGACGCAGCGGGGGACGGGGGAGTGCTGGGGCCCGGCCCCGGTACTTACCTCGTCCCTGAACACCCGGATCCCGGCGAGGAAGACGGCGGCGGCGGCGACAGGTGAGTAGATCTTCAGCCGCGGTCGGGCCCTTTACAGCAATGCACGTCGCCGTAAAGCGACATGCATTGCTGTATTGGGACCCTGTAAACTACAACTCCCAGCATGCCCAGACAGCCATTGGCGTCTGGGCATGCTGGGAGTTGTAGTTTTGCAACATCTGGAGGTCCACAGTTTGGAGACCACTGTGCCCTTCCAGATGTTGCAAAACTACACATCCTCAGCATGCCCTTACTGTCCAGGCATGCTGGGAGTTGTAGTTCTGTAACATCTGGCCCTTCAGATGTTGCAGAACTACAACTCCCAGCATGCCTGGACAGTTTTGGCATACTGGGGGTTGTAGTTTTGCAACATCTGGAAGGGCACAGATTGGGAACCACTGTATTAGTGGTCTGCAAACTGTAGTCCTCCAGATGTTGCAAAACTACAACTCCAAGCATGCTGGGAGTTGTAGTTCGGCAACATCTGGCTGTAAAGATGTTGTCGAACTACTACTCCCAGCATGTTTGAGAATGCTGAGAGTTGTGGTTTTGCAACAACTGGTGGCACACTGGTTGGGAAACATTGTCTGTTTCCTAACTCAGTGTTTCCCAACCCGTGTGCCTCCAGCTGTTGCAAAACTATAACTACCAGCATGCACTGATAGACTGTGCATGCTAGGAGTTGTAGTTTTGCAACAGCTGGAGGCCCCCCCCCCCCCCCGTGAATGTACAGGATACATTCACATGGGCAGGGGGCTTACAGTGAGTATCAGGCTGCAAGTTTGCGATGCAGCAAATTTTGCGCGGCAGCTCAAACTCGCTGTAACCCCCCGCCCGTGTGACTGTACCCTAAAAACACTACACTACACTAACACAAAATAAAATAAAAAGTAAAAAACACTACATATACACATACCCCTACACAGCCCCCCTCCCCTCCCCAATAAAAATGAAAAACGTCTGGTACGCTACTGTTTCCAAAATGGAACCTCCAGCTGTTGCAAAACAACAACTCCCAGTATTGCCGGACAGCCGTTGACTGTCCAAGCATGCTGGGAGTTTTGCAACAGCTGGAGGCACCCTGTTTGGGAGTCACTGGCATAGAATACCCCTATGTCCACCACTATGCAAATCCCTAATTCAGGCCTCAAATGCGCATGGCGCTCTCACTTTGGAGCCCTGTCGTATTTCAAGGCAACAGTTTAGGGTCACATATGGGGTATCGCCGTACTCGGGAGAAATTGCCTAACAAATTTTGGGGGTCTTTTTCTCCTTTAACCCCTTATGAAAAGGTGAAGTTGGGGTCTACACCAGCATGTTAGTGTAAAAAAATAAATTTTTTACACTAACATGCTGGTGTTGCCCTATACTTTTCATTTTGACAAGAGGTAAAGGGGAAAAAAGCCCCCCAAAATTTGTAACGCAATTTCTCCCGACTACGGAGATACCCCATATGTGAGCGCAAAGTGCTCTGGGGGCGCACAACAAGGCCCAGAAGGGAGAGTGCGCCATGTACATTTGAGGTGATTTGCACAGGGGTGGCTGATTGTTACAGCGGTTTTGACAAACGCAAAAAAAACTAAACCCCACATGTGACCCCATTTCGGAAACTACACCCCTCACGGAATGTAATGAGGGGTGCAGTGAGAATTTACCCCCCACTGGTGTCTGACGGATCTTTGGAACAGTGGGCTGTGCAAATTAAAAATGTTGTACAGACCACTGTTCCAAAGATCTGACAGACACCAGTGGGGGGTAAATGCTCACTGTACCCCTTGTTACCTTCCTCAAGGGGTCTATTTTCCAAAATGGTATGCCATGTGGGGGTTATTTTGCTGTCCTGGCACCATTGGGGCTTCCTAAATGCGAAGTGCCCCCCGAGCAAAATTTGCTCTCAAAAAGCCAAATATGACTCCTTCTCTTCCGAGCATTGTAGTTCGCTCGTAGTGCACTTCAGGTCAACTTATGGGGTACCTCCATACTCAGAAGAGATGGGGTTTCAAATTTTGGGGGGTATTTTTTGCTATTAACCCTTGCAAAAATGTGAAATTTGGGGGGAAACACCCATATTAATGAAAAATTTTTTTTTTTTTTTACGTATGCAAAAGTCGTGAAACCCGTGTGTGGTATTAAGGCTCACTTTATTCCTTGTTACGTTCCTCAAGGGGTCTAGTTTCCAAAATGGTATGCCATGTGGGTATTTTTTGCTGTCCTGGCACCATAGGGGCTTCCTATATGGGACATGCCCCCGAGCAAAATTTGCTCTCAAAAAGCCAAATATGACTCCTTCTCTTCTGAGCATTGTAGTTCGCCCGTAGTGCACTTCAGGTCAACTTATGGGGTACCTCCATACTCAGAAGAGATGGGGTTACAAATTTTGGGGGGTATTTTCTGCTATTAACCCTTGCAAAAATGTGAAATTTGGGGGGAATCACACATTTTAGTGAAATTTTATTTTATTTTTTTACATATGCAAAAGTCGTGAAACATGTGGGGTATTAAGGCTCACTTTATTCCTTGTTACGTTCCTCAAGGGGTCTAGTTTCCAAAATGGTATGCCATGTGGGTATTTTTTGCTGTCCTGGCACCATAGGGGCTTCCTAAATGCAACATGCCCCCCAAAAACCATTTCAGAAAAACGTACTCTCCAAAATCCCCTTGTCACTCCTTCGGTTCTGAGCCCTCTACTGCGCCCACCGAACACTTTACATAGACATATGAGGTATGTGCTTACTCGAGATAAATTGGGCTACAAATACAAGTATACATTTTCTCCTTTTACCCCTCGTAAAAATTCAAAAATTGGGTCTACAAGAACATGCAAGTGTAAAAAATGAAGATTGTGAATTTTCTCCTTCACTTTCCTGCTATTCCTGTGAAACACGTAAAGGGTTAAAAGGCTGACCGAATATCATTTTGTATACTTTGGGGGGTGCAGTTTTTATAATGGGGTCATTTGTGGGGTATTTCTAAGATGAAGACCCTTCAAATCCACTTCAAACCTGAACTGGTCCCTGAAAAATAGTGAGTTTAAAAATTTTGTGAAAAATTGGAAATTGCTGCTGAACTTTGAAGCCCTCTGGTGTCTTCCAAAAGTAAAAACTTGTCAATTTTATGATGCAAACACAAAGTAGACATATTGTATATGTGAAAAAAAAATTTAAATATTTTGAATATCCATTTTCCTTACAAACAGAGAGCTTCAAAGTTAGAAAAATGCAAAATTTTCAAATTTTTCATAAAATTTTCAAATTTTTCCCCAAGAAAGGATGCAAGTTACAAATTTTTTTTACCACTATGTTAAAGTAGAATATGTCACGAAAAAACAATCTCGGAATCAGATTGATAACTAAAAGCATCCCAGAGTTATTAATGTTTAAAGTGACAGTGGTCAGATGTTCAAAAAATGGCCGGGTCCTAAGGTGTAAAATGGCTGGGTCCTTAAGAGGTTAAAAAATCATTACCCTTCCAGTACGTATTAGCAGCTGTATGCTACAGAGGAAATTCTTTGCATTTTGAATTTCTTTTTTCTCTTGTCCACAGTGCTCTCTGCTGACACCTCTGTCCGTGTCAGGAACTGTCCAGAGCAGCATAGGTTTGCTATGGGTATTTTTCTCCTGCTCTGGACAGTTCCTGACATGGACAGAGGTGTCAGCAGAGAGCAGTGCGGACCAGACAAATAAGAAATTGAAAAAGAAAATAATTTCCTCTGTAGCATACAGCTGCTAAAAAGTACTGGAAGGGTAAAGATTTTGTAATAGAAGTCATTTACAAATCTGTTTAACTTTCTGGCACCAGTTGATTTAAAAAAAAAAAATAAATGTTTTCCATCGGAGTTTAATGGGGTGTAATAAAATCTGCAAAAAATCCACAGTTTTTTGTTGAAGATTTCAAATACAATAGACCAGATTTACAAAACTTGCCTAATTCTTAGTACAACGTTATAAAGATAAATGTGCCAGATTTATCAAAAGTGTATCAGGCTGGCTGATACATCTGGTGTATATAAAGACTGTCTAGTCTAAGTTTAGCCAAACTGTTATTTGGCTTACCAAGAGTCTAAATGTGGCACAAGTTGTGTAATGGTATGTTCACACGCCGGAATTTCCGTACAGAATTCAGTCAGAAATTCCGCCATCATTTTATGCATTTAATGTATTACACAGTCCCATTCAGACAGCGGAATTCCCGCAGCAGGCATTTTGCCGCAGAAATTCCACTCACCGCAAAAAATAAAAGACCAGGTCTCATCGTTATCATAGTTTATAAAGGTTAAAAAAAATAAATAAATAAAAACACAAGAGTCCAAGTTCAACCTAAAACCCTTAAGGGAAAGGCAAAACCACCCATGAAGCTAATAAATCCCTGGATCAACGTTCTATCCCCATAAATTTAGTATCCATAACCTGTAATATTATATTTCTCCAGAAAAACATTTGAATTTGTTTATAGAGTCAGACATCACAACATCATGTGGCAGAGAGTTCCATAGTCTCACTGCTCTTACAGTAAAGAATCTCTGTCTGTGATGATGGTAAAACCTTCTTTCCTCTAGACGTAGCGGATCCCTGTTGTCATAGTTACCGGCCTAGGTATAAAAAGATCAGTAGAAAGATCTGTGTACTGTCCACTCATATATTTGTACATTGTGATCAGATAGCCCCTAAGACGTTTTCTCTCTAAACTAAATAACCCCAAGCTTGATAACCCGTCTTGGTCTGTAATCCTCCCCTACCACCAATTATCCGTGTTGTCCTCCTCAACACTCTCTCCAGTTCAGTCATGTGCTTCTTATATACAAGTGCCCAAAATTGGACACAATACTCCACATGTGGTCTGACTAATGATTTATACAGAGCAAAACTATGTCCTTGTCACGACTCACAATCCCTCTCTTCATACCTTCCAAGACTTTGTTAGCCTTTACAGCAACTGCCTGGCACTGGTCACTAAAGTGGAGTTTACTGTCCCCAGTATCGCAAAGTCCTTTTTGGTAGCAGTTTTCCCAAATGTTTTATTATTCAGCACATCTCTAGGTACATTTTGTTTTTATGGCCCTAGTGCATTACCGTACATTTATCCACATTAAACTTCATTTACCATGTCTGTGCCCAAGCCTCCAGCTTCCCCCAGATCCCTCTGTAATATTAGGATATCCTCCTCTGTGGTGATCACCTAACCCAGTTTAGTACTGTTACATTATCCCTTTCCCATGTCATCTGAGGCATTTTGCTCCTCTTCCTCTACCATTACACCCAGATTATTTCTTAGAGGCCAACATTATCAGTTTTAAGTATCTGATTATTTATGTAGGTGAAGAATATTTTTTGGTTCTGTTTACTTTCTGTTGCAATTGCTCTCTCTTAGTTTTATTTGTTTCATACATAATTTATTTTGCTTCTCAAACTTTTTGTTTCAGTAATCTAAATGCTTCCCCTTTCTTATAGCTCATCCCTAACTCTTTTGGTTAATCACATAGATTTTTTCCTATTTCTAACACATTTTCAACATCTTAAAAATTTCCCTTTTTGCTTGTGTACTCTTATTACTGAAGTATTACCTCCCCTTTCTAAAGTTTAATGTTTTTGTAGCCCCACTAGTAGCAGGGATGTGGAATTCCTATCGCCCGACGCCCGGGACATGCAGTTCCGGGCGCCGGGCAGGTGAATTTTTCCGTCCCTTAGCCCGGGTTCGGGCAAGCAGGGCCAGACCTGACATGCGATGCGGCACACTGCAGTCTGTGTGGAGCGGGCTCCAGACTCGTGCCCGCGCCGTACTCTGCAGCCCCCGGCTGTGGAAACTTGCGTCCTCCGAACAGACCTGCATCCTCTGCCTTCGCTCCGCACAGCTCTAGCTTCGGAGAGCTGAGGGTAGGAGCGGACGCAAGTCTGCACGGGACGCAAGTTTCCACCTCACACCGCCGCTAATAGCCAGTATGCAGCGCTCAGCAGTCTGTATGGAGCAGGCTCCCGACTCCTGCCCGCTGTTTTCAGTAGCTGGGGGCCGCTAATAGCCAGCATGCGGCGATTGCCGCGGCTGGCTATTAACCTTTTAGATCGCCGCTGTCAAAGCTGACAGCGGGGTCTAAAGGGACATGTGAATGCTCCCTGGTGGGCTAGTGGTGTGGATCGCCCCCCCCCCCCCCCCCACACAGAGTGATCGCAGGGGGGGCGATCCACTATAGAGGTAGCCGGAGGACTTACCTCTGTTCCCTGCCGTCCCGTAGCTCTGTCATTGATAGATCCTGGCTGGACTAGGCTCTATCAATGGATCACAGAGCAAACAGATCAAGGAGTTCAATAGAATCTATTAATCTGTAATCTAATGAGTCCTCCTAAAAGTCTAATAAAGTGAAAAAAAAAAAGTTTTAATAAAAGTTTAAAAGACACACATTAACCCCTTTTCCTATATAAAAACATGCAAACATAATAGAAATAAACATATTTGGTAAATGTACGACCTATTAAAATATTACATTATGTATCCTGTACGGTAAATGTAAAAAAAAAAATACCAAACCACAGAATTGCAATTTTTATAATATCCCAGAAAAAAAAGTTAAAAGCGATTAAAAAGTCAGATCAATACCAAAATGGTACCGATACGAAAAACAGATTATGGCGCAAAAAATGAGCCCTCAAACAGCCTGATATGCGGGAAAAAAAAAAAAAAAACTTGCATTGAGGGGGCATGGCCGTGAGATCAAGAGCGGGGAGTGACCGTGATGTACCCCTTTAACTATTAAAAATCATCCAGAAAGCAGAGACATTTACCTCAGCCATCTCTTGCTCCAGCTGTAACCGTCTGTTGATCTTCTGCTGGTAGGTTTTGAGAACATTCTCCACATGCTGTTCCATGTAGAACTTGAAGGCAAATGGTGAGTAGCTCTTGATTCTGGATTCCCTCTTTTCCTCATCTCTGCTGTTTTTACGCACTGGAACAGGGGAGGTTTGTATTTGCTTTTTATCTTTCCCAGGTTTACTGGTTTTGGAAGATTTACTTGCTTTTTCCTGTTTTACGTCACCGCTTACTTCCTCCATTGGATTACTCGTTGCGTTGTCCACAACCCGCAGATTCTGTTCTACTCCCTTACATATGGAGTTTAATTCATGTTGTTCCGAGTGCAGAAGGTGTTTTGGGTAAGGCGGTGGTGGAAATCGCATATCTTGACTGTTATAATCCCCATCCATCCCATATGCACCTGGACCACTGACAGATAATGGATGAGGCTCAATCTTCTCTAGATTGTCAGAAACCGTTGTTTGTGCAGCTAACCAGGCAGGATGAGAAGGGCCTACCGCAGTCTGAGGTTCTGGCCTCATCACCCTCATACTCTTGACTGGCTGAAGTATGTGAGCAGCTGTCACAGCCGTGATGGTAGGGGAGGCCATAGAAGTATCTGCTTTGTTTTGAGGCGTTTGCCACATCTGCACCTGCTTTTGTTGCTGGTGGTTATTGAAGGAGTTTGTGCGGCTCGGTACCTGGGACTCTGGTCTAAAGGGGACATGTTGCCGAGCTGAAGACTCCATTACAGGACCTTGTAGAGAATCACGGCGTGACTGTGAATTTTGCCATTGACACACACTTCCCATATCATACAGTTCCATATTCATGCTAGTTTGTGTTGGATTCAAGAGGTTCTGTGGCGTGTCAGGAAAATCATTTGTATAAGGAGACCCCCTAGACATGACAAGCATTTGGTGAGAAGGACTTGACTGCTTGTGGTGAGGGTGTGGCATGTACAAACCAGCTGGTGCTTGTTGAAATGTATGGCCTGGGCTGTTTTGTGCCACTGGTCCTTTGTTCTGTATATTTACATAGCCACCATCTTGCTGCATTTTGTTTTGAAATGATGGGGTTCTTTGCACCCCATAACCCATCGGCTCACCCTGTACTATAAGATGCTGACGGGCATAGTGAGGGCTGTTTGATGTATGTGGAGGCTGCATCGGTAGACCCTGGTTCGTAATACTATAATTCATTGTAACAGACTCTACACTAGTAGCATAGGCCTTCTGTTGGTGTTGATGACTTCCAGTACTAGTATGTGCTGTAGGTCTTGAAGATGGTCCATTCATTGCTCCTGGCTGGGGTGCAGAAAGCAAATAGTCCATGTATTGCCGTGGAACATCGTTGAGAACATTGCCACCTTCTACAGGAAAGCTAGGCCCATCATAGGCTGCATTATTCATGGGGTGATAGGGTGGAAAAGGCTCACTTGGTCCTTCAAAGCTTGACCGATGAAGAACATTATTTGGAGCTGGACCTTTCCCTTAAAAAAAAATAAGACACACAAAAACACATTAATAGAAAAAATGACCATACCACAACTGAAATTATGCTTCTGAACTTAGTAGATTACATACAGAAAACCATAGGGTAAGTTTCACCAGGCACCAACTCAGATTTTGAACTCTTGGTACTCATATTGATTTGGGACCTCAGCTGAGCAATTCTGATACTCTTCAGGTCTCCCCTGCACTCTTTGACCATTAAAACAAATTCTGAATTAAATCAAGTTATCCACTATCCATAGGATAGGTCCAAGTGGTCGGACATCCTGCTCTCTGACATTTACCCCCTATCCTGTGGATATAGAATAAAGTAATTTAAAGGGGTATTCCAGGATTTTTTTTTATTTGACTATGTTACAGGGGCTGTAAAGTTAGTGTAGTTCATAATATAGTGTCTGTACCGGTGTGTGACCGTTTTCTCACAATTCTTCTGTGATTTTTTAACAGCATACAAAAGGACTGTTGTCTCAGTTGCAATGCGGCCGAGACCTGACTCACTAGTCAGCTGATGACAGGGAGCCTATCTGCTTCAGTGGGTGGAGGGATTGCATGGTGGAGAGAGATCAATCTCCAACTAATGCAACAGCTGTAGGCATCCTGATTGAAAACCACAGGTCTTTTGAATGGATGAAGCTCATTTATGTTTCAATGGGTGGGGTGGCTGATGTGTGAAAGGGAGGAAAATGGAAGTATGGGATTTGTAGTAAAAAAAAAAAAAAAAAAAAGAAAAGTCAGACAGGAAATACCAGTTCACAAAAAGCTAGTCACCGTGTTATGGTAATCTCACAACATAGCCATTTACCCCCAAAACAAGAGCAGATCCCTCCTAAGCATGTCCATTACTGTCTGCCAGGTACGTACTAAAATCACCTTATGGTGGAGAACCCCTTTAACTCTGAATATCCCTTAAACTTAGTTTTAAATTATACTTTTGGGCTCTATTCATGTTGCGTTTAGGCTTTGTTACGCATGAAGAATGCCACCAAGCATATGCTCCAGACCTATTAAAAAGGTCTATACTGTATGTTTGGATACTTCCCTATCCCAATGTAGTTTACTTATGTAGCCAATAAACATGATGGGGGGGATTCATCAACATCAGTGTATGGTAGAGCTTTTTTTTACCCCTTTCTGCTACGTGTATTTGTCATTTACCTTCGCAAAATTTACTAAACTTGCGCACGGGTCTCTGTGAATCATGTGCAGTAATAGAATCCAGCCCATCTCAGCTATTGAAAAAAATATAAGGCAGACTTGTACGTGTGCTCGGAGCAGGTGTATATTTGCGCAAGAAAATGACACTTGCGTCCTTTTTTTGCGCAAAAAAAAAAGCGCAGTTAGTTGTCTACAGGAAAAACGGCTCTACGGTACACCTGAAGGGTGACATCTTTAGAAAAAGTTCCACCAAAAAAGACGTACAAAAAGAACACAGGACATATCCTTGCGCAAGATTTTGCGCAAGAAAATACACCTAAAATGACTCTATATAGATTGATGAATCCCCCCCGATGTGATTAGTAAATAATTAAGGCTATGTTCACATGTCGGAATATTCGCAATTCAGCACAAACTCCGTTCAGCAAAGCTTGCTGTATGGAATTGTGGAATTTCTATGTTTGCAGGACACAAAATTTTGCAAAAATTCAAGCCTTATTGACTTCAATAGGATTCCGCCACGAAATTCTGCTAAATATAAGACTGGTCTTATATTTTTGCGGAAAGCAGAATTTCCACGGCAGAAATTCCACTGTCTGAATGGGACTGCTGAATCCCACTGAAATCAATAGGCAGTAAATTTCGGCAGAAATTCCAACAGAGTTCTTTAGCGGAATTCCGCAGGGAAATTCTGCTGTGCGAACATGGCCTAATAAGGAATCAGTAAATAATTACAATTATGACAGAATTTTAAAAGTGAATCGATTATCAATAAGGAATTTTACCTGGTGAGGTTTGTTTGATCACTTGGACGATCTGCTCATTTCGGGGGTCCAGATATCCCATCTTACTGATAAATTCCAGTGCAGCCTCAATGCTCCGACTTCCGGTCTGCTTCAAAGCTCTTATTGCCATTTCCTATTTGCAAAGAAAACATGGTAAGATCAATGATAACTGGTCTTTGATTTATTATAATTAACAATGTTAGATATTGAGATGGGGAATGAGGAGAGTTGTAGGTTGACTGAAAAATACAATAATATAACAACAGGTGTAAGTAAATACAAATGCGGCGCAGTGATCGCAAATTACTTGAATATGGTATGAATTTTACCATCCTTATGGTGTTACAGCAAATGGACTGAAATTTCCACAATGTTATGGCCCAGTATGTGATCACTACCAAACAGCTGCAATAAAATGCCTCTACGGTATTTCTCTCTTCTGTGTTGCCATGTCCATTGCCAGCACTAGGGTCAACAATGCCACAAGTGATCAATAGCGAGACACAGCGGCCGGCACAAAGCCCCAATCCACATCTGGTTAAACAAATGCCGGAAGCTTCGGCTAATGAGCAGTTTCCTCTTCGGGCCTTATTCCCGCAATGTTATTTGGGTGCTCTTACCCCAGAGTACAAAGTGTCCCTTATAAATGCATTGAAGAAGAAATAGGCAGCACTCACCATTACAGTGCAAGTTAAATTCTTCTTTATTTCAGTGCAAACAGTAGGTAATATAATATCCATCGGATCAGGACACAATACATGCGCGCAACAGCTGTCACCCATGCTGATCTGATGTATTGTGTCCTAGTCCGATGGATATATTCTACTTACTATTTGTACTGAAATAAAGAAGAATTACAAGGACTGTGCTGACGAGTGCTGCCTATTTCTTCTTCAATGCACTTATAGATGCCACAAGTGACCCAACTGTTGGTTATATAATAAGCCCCACCCCCTCAGCCCAACACACAAGGCCCTTTCATTTTCTAGCAGCCTCACAGTCTTACTGGGAGCACATGGTAAGTGAGCTCTTACACCTTGTTCACACTGGTGTGGTGCTGTGCGGCGTCCGTTGCTGCCGCGGCGCCGTGTCTGTGGGGGGTGCGGCCAGGTGACTGGTTTGAGTGGCATTGGGGCCGCTCTGCCAGTGGGTCATTCCCCCTGTGGGCACTGGTGTTGGGGAGGTGGTGGACACCGCCCAATGCTACGCCATTTTATGCTAGGGACGTTATGGAACCACTCTTAATAGGTGGCCTTGACGTGGCGAGTGGGCTTGTACCTTTTGATCAAAATGTATACTAACAACCTGTTAGTTTTTGAAATTATGCTGAGAAGCAATTAGGTCAAAATACAAAATTGTGGATGTACGGCCATGTCTGTGTTTTCTACATGGATTTATAAAATAAGAAAGGCAATATTGTTCCAATATGCAAAACCAAATATCAATTCTATAAACGTCACCTGGTGGGATCCATCAACAATCTAAAGTGTATCAGCAATTTGGAGGAAATCTGG
This sequence comes from Hyla sarda, assembly GCF_029499605.1. Taxonomy (NCBI): domain Eukaryota; kingdom Metazoa; phylum Chordata; class Amphibia; order Anura; family Hylidae; genus Hyla; species Hyla sarda. The sequence goes on from NC_079190.1 coordinate 47,811,941, forward strand.
GCTAGTACTTAGGGTTTCAATAAGCCCAATCCATGGCTCCTCTTGTAGACACCCCAGCTCCTTCCATTATGTTATATCTGCTTAATTTACAGTTTTCAAGTTTACTCTAGCAGACACACTTAGTTATGAATAAAAAGTGGTGTGAACATTTAAGGGTGCATGCACAGCACCTTTTTGCAATACAGTTCCCGCTTCAGGTTTTTCATTAAAACGGATTCCTCAAAACCTGCCTAAACTGTATCAAAATATGTGTACAAATTTCAACCCGTATATGGTTAAAAAACATATACGGTTTGAAAAATTATGTCAGGTTGCATCCGTTTTTTAAGAAAAAAAAAGTATATGTTTTTAACTTTTCACTCCATTTTGAATGAAGTATCACTTGTTTGATTGAAATTCCAAGAAAAAAAACTGTGCAAAGTCAAAAACCTTATGGTGAAAACCATACGCACATATGGTCCTGTACGGTTCCCATTGACTCCCATGTTAAAAAAAAAACGTATATGGTTTAATATGGTTTTTCACCTGGACAAAAAACGTGGTAGACTACGGTTTTTGGGTTCGGGTAAAAAACCGGACAAAACCGTATAAGACCCAAAACGGACTAAACCGGTTGATGCATTTGACATACGGTTTACAATGTTAAGTCAATGCATACGGTTTTCTATACGTTTTTTTAACTTGAAACCGTATACGGGAACTGTATAGCAAAAATGTGGTGTGCATGCACCCTAACCCAGAAAAAAAAAATTATCTAGAAGGAAATCTACAGAAAGGTCTTCCAACGAAACCAAGCAACGACAACAAATACCAAGACTGACTTATAATATGACTTCAGATTTCCATTCTGAATCAGAATGGATTAAAATTATTTTGTTAGCACCGCAGCAGCTAAAATAAGAGGTGGTGTGACTGGTTGACACTTCATTGATGTCATGAGCAGTTTTACTGTAACCATCAATTACATCCCCCACAGCGATCCCACCCAAATGTAGTTTTCTAGAAGTTAACTTGCGTCTGGTCTATAAAACCGAATCACCGCAGGGGTTTTTACTAAGACGAAGAAGAAGAAAAAAGCCCATTGGTAAGGAATTTCCTTATTGAATTTTCTCAGTGGATCCACGCTGTTAAAAATGTCATAAATTGGCTAATGTCTATGGCAATTTGCCGCGGACATATGCGCCATCCCATTGACAACAGCATATTATATATCTATATACTTGGGGAAATCCATGCATTATACAGGCAGCTCACAAATTTCATAAAGCATTGTGAAATGCTTAAAAGGGGTAATCCAGAGGGGGGGGGGGGGGGGCGGAAACAAAAACAAACCACAAAGCTGGACCTACCTCCTGCAGTGTGCCTGCTGCCTCTGGTAATGCTTCAGTGTGCTGAAGGTCAATACGTCAATTGTCGCTCAGCCAACCACTGGCCGCAGCAGTTTCTCACCAGTGATTGGTTGAACAGGAAGGTAAAGTATTGGGCCCAGCCAAGGTTCTCTTCCTGGTGCTGGGGCCCAATTAGTTGGATTGTGGCAATTGACGTATTGAACCCCAGCACCCAGAAATAGAAAATACCAGAGAACGGGAGCAGTATGGTTGCCCAGCAGTTTACAGGTCATGTTTTCAGGATTTCCTTAGTCTTCTACAGGTGATATAATTCTGGTCAGTGAATCTGGCATCCCCTCAGTTATATCACCTGTGAAAGACTAAGGAAATCCTGAAAACATGACCTGTTGGGGGGACTTGAGGACTGCGCTTGAGAAACACTGCTCCAATGCCATCTAGAAGTATATACCATTTAGGTCAATGACCAACCCATATGGCTACCTATAAATGGTACTATACTTTTGGAGGGTTTGCATACCTTGTTTCCCATGGAGCCTTGCCTGTAAGACCCTGAACACCAGTAGGCTTCTCTACAATGCAAACCAATGCTAACCAGTTCCCCCCCAGGTCTCTTGCATGTGAACAAAGCTGTTTAAGACCAAAGCAATGTAATGACTGCCATCCCACGGCAAATTCTGATCAATTTTAGAATTTTTGTTTTGTCTGAACTTTTTATTTTTTTTAATCTCCTCTTTTTATAACCAGATTGATAATCAACATCATAATCATATCACAAGATGGATCTTAGCAGAATTGCAGGATACGAGCCCAGCCTAATCTGCAGATGCCAACACAAACAAGTCTCATTCCGGATAAGCATAAAGATGTTCTGTAAAGGAAAACTGTAAGGAAAACCAAAAGAACTTTCTGGTAGGAAAACGGGCCACATGACAGGCCAGAAGTCTATTATTTTCATAGTTCAATAAATTAATGAGACTCCAGGAATCCACCTGTCTAGCAGGGAATCTCACGCAAAGGATTACTTGAAGTCACTGCTGAGAAGAAAGACGGGCTAATCTGACTTCTAAGAATTCGGAAAAGAATTTTAGATTCATGGCTGAGATTATAAGTAACCTCCAGCTGTGGCAGAGCATCATGAGAGACGCAATGCAAAAAGATGGACATCAAACTGCTCTTTGTATGAACCCTTCACCATACAGATGGAAGTACTCTCAACCATGACAAAAGCTGGAGGAGCATGCCTAGGCAGCAGTAAACAACCAAGAGGTAGAACAATCGGGAACATGTATTGTTTATCCCAGAAATTAGCAAAGTACCGTATTTTTTTAATAAGATGCACTTTATCTTTGGTTGGTGCGTCTTATACGGCGAATACACACCTATCGGGTCGGACCCTGCGGCCATCAACGGCCGGGACCCGCGGCTAATACAGGATATCACCGATCGCGGTGATGCCCTGTATTAACCCTTCAGACGCGGCGATCAAAACTGACCGCCGCGTCTGAAGCAAAAGTCGGGCTGTTCGGGACCGCCGCGGTGAAATCACGGCGTCCCGAACAGCTTACAGGACACCGGGAGGGACCTTACCTGCCTCCTCGGTGTCTGCTCCGTGCCAGGATCCCCTGCATGGCGGCGCTCTCCTTCAACGTCATCGCGCACGCCGTCCCGTAACCCAATAGGAGCGGCGTGTGTAGCGACGTGTTGACGGCGACAGAGAGCGTGGATCCCGGGGAAGAAGACGTCCGGAGCGTCGGGGACACCCCGGGGACGCGGCGACAGCAATGGAGCGACAGCCAGGGCAGCGGTGACGGGTCTGGAGCGGCGGGGACACGCGAGTACTACCTCCTATCCAGTGGTCTTCAACCTGCGAAACCTCCAGATGTTGCAAAACTACAACTCCCAGCATGCCCGGACAGCCAACGGCTGTCCGGGCATGCTGGGAGTTGTAGTTTTGCAACATCTGGAGGTCCGCAGGTTGAAGATCACTGTTGGGTGCAGAATCTTTTTTTTCTAGATTTTGCACCTTTAAAATTGGGTGCGTCTTATATGCCGATGCGTCCTATAGGGCGAAAAATACGGTAAATGGTTTTATATGTAACATATCTCCTGATTAGGTTTTATAACGGCTACAACATTTTAGAGGAGGTGCCTCAGAGTAAATCAGAGAGGCCCTGAGCAACTTGAGGTGAAGGAGAGATATATCCATTAACACCAACACCAATCTGTACCATGATATTCGACCAATGTCTTCTGGTCTCTCCATACCAGACTCTCCAAAGGCACTTCACATTTCTATGATTACCACCAGGACAACATCCTAAACATCCTCCTCGGCCCCAAAACTTACAACATACTGGTGTCTTCTAATGGGATAGAGGTACCTTTGGGACCACTCATGCACCAAGGCACAATTTTGCTTCAGTGTATTTAGTAGCTGAAAGCATTCACTCTTTGGGACTGGGAAGAATTGTAAAATGTTGATTTCATAAACTATCTAGCAGATTTTAGCTGATATGCAGTTACGTTCTCCTCCTCTCTCCTTTCCCACACCAACCTGCATTTTGTATTCCCACTTCTCCTTACTAATAACAATTTACATAAAAGTCATCAATGACCTTTGCCTCAAGACAGAAGGCAGAAATATAAGTAGAGTGATCGATGGTCATGTAGGTAGATAACCCATTTTCTAAACTAATAAAACAAAGAAAAAGGCTGCACAGGGAACGGAAAGCCAGGCTCATATAAAGCAGTGAGATGAAAAAAAAAATGTATTATATTTATTTATATATATATATATATATATATATATATATATACACACACATACATACATACACACACATATATACACAGTCATGGTCGTAAATTTTGGCACCCCTGAAATTTTTCAAGAAATTGAAGTATTTATAACAGACAAGGATTGCAGTATAGTTTTGCTATACACATGTTTATTCCCTTTGTGTGTATTGGAACTAAAATCAAAAAAGGGAGGAAAGAAAGCCAATTGGACATAATGTCACACCAAACTCCAAAAATGGTCTGGACAAAATTATTGGCACCCTTAACTTAATATTTGGCTGCACACCCTTTGGAAAAAAATAACTGAAATCAGTCACTTCCTATAACCATCAATAAGCTTCTTACACCTCTCAGCCGGAATGTTGGACCACTCTTCCTTTGCAAACTGCTCTAGGTCTCTCTTATTGGAAGGCGCCTTTTCTCAACAGCAATTTTAAAGATCTCTCCACAGGTGTTCAATAGGATTTAGATCTGGACTCATTGCTGGCCACTTCGGAACTCTCCAGCACTTTGTTACCATCCATTTCTGGGGGCTTTTTGACGTATGTTTGGGGTCATTGTCCTGTTGGAAGACCCAAGATCTCAGACACAAACCCAGCTTTTTGACACTGGGCTGTACAATGCGACCCAAAAACCGTTGGTAATTCTCAGATTTCATGATGCCTTGCACACATCCAAGGCACCCAGTGCCAGAGGCCACAAAACAACCACAAAACATGATTGAACCTTCACCATATTTCACTGTAGGTACTGTGTTATTTTCTTTGTAGGCCTCATTCTGTTTTAAGTAAACAGTAGAATGATGTACTTTACCAAAAAGCTCTATCTCTGTCTAAAAGGTCTCATCTGTCCACCAGACGTTTTCCCTGAAGGATTTTGACTTACTCAAGTTCATTTTGGCAAAATGTAGTATTGCTTTTTTATGTCTCTGTGTCAGCAGTGGGGTCTTCCTGGGTCTCCTGCCATAGCGTTTCATTTCATTTAAATGTCGATGGATAGTTCGCTCTGACACTGATGCTCCCTGAGCTTGCAGGACAGCTTCAATATCTTTGGAACTTGTTTGGGGCTGCTTATCCACCATCCCGACTATCCTGCGTTGACACCTTTCATCATTTTTTTTCTTTCATCCATGCACAGGGAGATTAGCTACAGTGCCATGGGTTGCAAATGTCTTGATAATGTTGCACACTGTGGACAAAGGAAAATCTAGATTTCTGGAGATGGACTTGTAACCTTGAGATTGTTGATATTTTTCCACAATTTTGGTTCTCAAGTCCTCAGACATTTCTCTTCTCCTCTTTCTGTTGTCCATGCTTAGTGTGGCACACACAGACACACAATGCAAAGACTAAGTGAACTTCTCTCCTTTTTATCTGCTTTCAGGTGTGATTTTTATATTGCCCACACCTGTTACTTGCTCCAGGTGAGTTTAAAGGAGCATCACATGCTTGAAACAATCTTATTTTTCCACAATTTTGGAAGGGTGACAATAATTTTGTCCAGACCATTTTTGGAGTTTGGTGACATTATGTCCAATTTGCTTTTTTTCCTCCTTTTTTGGTTTAGTTCCAATACACACAAAGGAAATAAACATGTGTATAGCAAAATGAGTTACTGCAATACTTCATTTTCTTGAAAAATTTCAGGGGTGCCAACATTTACGGCCATGACTGTGTTTATGAGAAATATAAAATTTCACCCTCAGTGATTTGCAAGATACAGATATGCCCTTCCTAATAATCCTTTGGCATATTAATGTTCTAGTCCTAGTTTGGCTTTACTCTTTCTGGCTACTGAGGACACAGCAGCATTTGAATATTACCCGTTCACTTTCACCACAAAAGATCACCTAGATTGAAAACATATGGAACGCAGAGTCGGAGGGGTGTAATGCATTTTTATGGAACGTGCTCTCTACAAGTCATCATTCCTGCCATTCTCTTTGGAGAATGTAAACATTTCATACCTGCTTATTAAAGACAGATTTCTAAGAAATGCTGCGGGTGAAAAACGATCCATCAAATGCTTCCACGAAACATGAAACCCAGAGTTTCATTAAATATCAGGCATTTTCAAGTGATAGGGCAGCAAAAAAATAAGTATGTACATATTGGACATTCTCTAACAAACTCAAATTTAAATGTTAATTTAGATTCTGGCGACTCCCTCACTGGCTGCCAATTTGCTCCTTCAGCTGGTCGCCGCATGGGTCAGGTCACATGGAGGTAAATCTGATCTGGAGGGAGATTTATCAAAAACTATTCAGAGGAAGTGTTGCCCAGTTGCCCATAGCAACCAGATTTTTTTCTTTCTGAAAAATGAAAGAAGCGATCTGATTGGTTGCTATAGGCAACTGTTCAACTTTTCTTCTGAACAGGTTTTGCTAAATCTCCCGACAGGTCCTGCAACACAAGCTCATCTCAGAGGCAGGAAGAAGACAGATGTTTGAGAGATTACTGGATGGCACCAAATGGGAGCTGCGGGGGATAGGTAAGTATAGATTTTTTTTTTCCTGGCACCAGCAGGATATTATTTTTTCCTGAATGCCAGACAACATGGAGCAGGGATGGTTCCCTTTAAAATATTGGTCACCAGTGGGAGTCTAGCTGATCTAACAAACCAATATCCTATGCGCTACGGACACGTGATAGGAATTTTTTTTTTTTTTAGTTTAACCTTCACCTGTTTTCCTCCAAAAAAAGAATCACGTATTATGTCAGGAATCTCTTTTCCTACAGTCTGACTTTACGAATTCAGCCGCTATGGCCTTCTAGCAATGCGCAGAATGTGTCGAACCAGCAATGTTTAGAACTAATTCTGGATTCCCACTCCAAAAATAATGTGTCTGGACTGGATAAAGCATGGGCAACCCATGGAGGACATTAGCTGTGCTGTGTCAGGGTCAACCAGGGCTCCAAATATAACCGAGCACAGCAAACAAGAGCTCGAGGACATCATACATGTGCACAAAGAAATAATATAAGAATCAGGATTGGTCAGGTTACTCTGATCCGATCATTTCACCAGATTGACAACAATAATAAAAAGTTTGCAAAGTTCACCTCATGGCAGGTAGACTTTTATTGGTCTGGAATCTTGAGAATCCAGCAGAACAAGCATATACGTGATGGACAGCATCCTGCTGCCAAGTGCACTCCCATTCTTTATAATCTCAAGAGGAAAAGTTTAAGGAAATGCCAAATCACTGGATGACTTCCTGCTAGATTATTGGACATTCTGGACAATCAATTGTTAATTTTTCATGATCGCCTGTGAGTCCTACCTGCACATATACGGCGACTGGCAGCTTTTCATGTATGTGTTTGTATACAGCAGTGTTTCCCAACCAGGGTGTCTCCAGCTGTTGCAAAAAAAGGCTGTCTAGGCATGCTGGTAGTTTTAGTTTTGCAACAGCTGCAGGCACCTTGGTTGGGAAACACAGCTATATAAAGAGATGCCAATCACTGTGTGTGGGGGTGAGGTCAGCAGGGCTTTCCCAGATTCGCAGCATTTACACACTTCTTGGGGGAAAATATCTACTCAAAAATCTCTTATATTGTGATATATCCTCAGGCTCAACATGTCCTTTTTAGGGTACGTTCACACGTACAGGATCATGTGCAGATTTGATGCGCAGGATTTGTAGCTGCCAATTAGAAGTTGTGCTCAGTCATTTAGTTTACATTGAAACCTGCAGCAGAAAATCCTGCGCATCAAATCTGCGTACATGTGAACTTACCCTTAGGGTCGATTCACACGTACAGTATTCTGCGCAGGATTTCAAGCTGTGTTCAGTCATTCAGTTTACACTGAGATCTGCAGCAAAAAATCCTGCACATAAAATCTGCGCAGAATACTGTACGTGTGAATAGACCATTAAAGAAGAAATCCAGTGGTAGACAACTTATCCCCTATCCGCAGAATAGGGGATGTGTCTGATCGCAGGGGGGTCTGACCCCTAGGTTGACTGTTGCCCCCAGCACTGATGAAGTAGAAACTCTCCCCCCCCCCCCCCCCCCCATATTCATTTCTATGGGAGAGACAGAGACACAGCATTCGCATGTCTCCGCCTCTCCCATAGAAATGAATGGAGGAGTAGGGTTTCGACAAGTGTCAGTGCTGGGTCACTTCCGGAAGATGAGCTGGGACCGTGTCGGGGCCCCTTACAGGGGGGGGTCCCCAGCGGTCGGACCCCTCACAATCAGACACTTATCTATCTGCAGGATATCCTGCGAATAGGGGATAAGTTGCCTACCACTGAATTTCTTCTTTCACTGCCATCAAATAGGCTAAAATAGGAGACCAGATAGGTTAGCTTTATTTTAATGAAAATTTTAATATGCCATCCTGGGACACCTTAAAAGGTAATTCCCATCACAACATATATGACATATCCACAGTATATGTAATGTGGGGTCCACCTCTATGGCCTAAGCTTATATTGAGATATAGAGCCAACTGACCCCCTTGGGACTGGTAGTGGACACTGGAGATGGTCAGTAAGCTGAACACAGCAAGAAACAGCAGTTTCACACAGTTTGTATCACTCCCAAAGAGGTTAAAGGGAATGTCCTCGGATATCTATAGAAATTACTAGAAGGCGTAGCATCTGAAGCTCCAGGATGCGTAGAAAGCAGGGCCCTATTCTGGAGATCATGGGGAGTTCTAGTGGTAAAGACCCCCGTGATCAGATACTTATTCTCTATCCTGTCAATAGGGTATACATTTTGGGGCGGACAACCACTTTAATAGGAGTTTTGCACACAGCATAGCACCGTGAGCTACGCTTTATCCATAACTCTGAGTTATGGGCACTGTACAGCTAGCAGTGTTACACTGTTTGCACAACTCCCAATAACTTCTCTGGGAGTTATATACACTGCGTAAAATTGTTAATTTGGCCAATTCTGGTTTTGTGACTAGCTCCAGCAGCCGGAACCAGGCCAGAGGGATCAATCTTAAGATATGTATAAGCAGGGGTGTGGAAATTTGAAAAAAAAAAAAAAAAAACTACTTGTCCAAGGGACTAAAGCGGAACACAACCTACTTGTCCCTCAAGAAAATCCACTTGTCCTGGTAGATAAAATAATGTCAACCAAAATAGTACGATTCACCTCACTAGACCACCAGGGATGGATATAATTCTGAGTAGCGGCCCCCGGCTACTGAAATCAGCTGGAGGCCGCCGCCCCCTCCATACACTCTGAGCACCGGTGTGAGGTGTAGACTTGCATCGGCTCCTGCGCCTCACACCGACATTAAAGAAAAATAAGGGGGAAGTCGGTCTGTCCCTGCTAGCCCGATACAGGGCTAAATCTACGAAAAATTCACCTGCCCGGCGCCTAAAACTACTTGTCCCGGGCGTCGGGTGATATGATTTCCACATCCCTGATAAGTTTCAGATGAAAATAACCCCCCCTAAAAATGTCCATGACCCTAGATCAGTGGCAGAATTTTCTAGAGTGAACTTACCCTAAGGCATCAAGCAGAGTCATGTACGGCAACATACAAAGTATCCTGTGGCTCTGAACTATGAACCTGATGGATCTCCACGCACTGCAGATATAATGCTCCATTGGGTGCCATATGTAAAAGCTTTCCATCTAGGGAAGAATATGAGGCTTGACCTGTATGAAATCAGAAGCATGCCCCTCTAGGGATGAGCTAATATAATTGTATAATATGGAGCAGTAAAGATGCCATATGTATATGTATCATCTATGAGTAAAATACTCATTTACCACTAGATAGCAACAACTACAACATAATAAACCTACACTTGCTACCAATAAAGATATACTCAATTATCATAAATCCCAAAAACTTCATTAAATAACATTTTACATAATTATCAAAAAACTGCTCAAAAAGGACAGACACCCCTAACCCATAAAAAAACATGCACCCCAATAGGCACAGTGGGGGGAGATTTATCAAAACCTGTGCAAAGAAGAAGTTGCCCAGTTGCCCATAGCAACCAATCAGATCACTACTTTCATTTTCCAGAGGCCTTGTTAGAAATTAAAGAAGCGAGCGACTTGGTTGCTATGGACAACTGGGCAACTTTTCTTCTCGACAGGTTTTCATAAATCTCCTCCAGTGTCCCCTGCCGTATAGATAATGAATATGAGGGACATTTATCAATGTTTGCTTATGTATTCTTTTTTTTTTAGTAATTTTTTCCTTACTTTTTTTTTTGCTCATTTATCAACTGGTTTCCGCCTGTTGATAATTTTCTTTCACGTAAGCAATTTTTCCTTTTTTACTTTGGTAGTAGCTTTTTCTGCTCCATGTTTGAGCTGGAGTAAATTTAGTCAATTTGTAACCCTGTTGCGACTTTTCTTTGCGCAGTTGCGACTGTCGCAGTTAATAAATACCTGGCCACCCGTAGTCCATTTTAAAAAATTATTACGACGTAGTTAATTTTTGGAAAACTTGCTTTTCTCGCTTTACAGTCAAAATGTCGCACGAAAAATCGCGTAGTCGCAATTGAGACAATTTTGCGACAATTCTAGTAAAGAAAACCTGACTAAACCCGTTGATAAGTGTCCGTATATATGTATATGGCCTAAGTGTACTCCTTGTGAGCCGAGAAGACTGTGGCATAGTGCACCTCGTCTAAATATCCAGGTTCCTACCAGCAGATACAATGCACTTTAAAATGCTCAGAGAAATACATTTTCTAGTTACAAAGTTTAGGAATTTAGAAAAGGAAAAAAAAATTAAAAAATTAAAAATTAAAAAAACACGTCTAGTCAGAGCAGGAATGTGTAAGATATACATACTGCTCATACCTTCACAGGAGGCAGCTACACTACTGAGTCAATAATTCACTGGAGACATTTTAAACTATGCAAGTGCTGCTTCCTCGCTGGTCTACATTATGTATATCAGTGGTCTTCAACCTGCGGACCTCCAGATGTTGCAAAACTACAATTCCCAGCATGCCCGGACAGCCAACGGCTGTCCGGGCATGCTGGGAGTTGTAGTTTTGCAACATCTGGAGGTCTGCAGGTTGAAGACCACCGATCTATATTATACTGTCTGTTCCAAAATCCTCAGCAAACCTTCCCGGTCTAGCACCACTCTTCTTATCAGTATCAAAAAAATAAATAAATACTTGTCCGAGTCTGGAAGATTACGTGAATATTGAAAATGGAGAAGAATTTTAGTTAATGGCTGGACAAAATGATTTTATAAAATATAACATTCGGTGGGTTTCTACTCTTTGAATTCTACAAGCTTAAAGGGGTATTCCAGGCAAAAACATTTTATCCCCTATCGAAAGGATAGGGGATAAGATGTCTAATCGTGGGGAGCCCGCCGCTGGGTACCCCCCCCCCGTGGTCTCCCTGCAGCACCCGCATTCTATGCGGGAGCTTCGTCTCCAGTTTCGGAAGACTCTGTGTTTCCGGGACTGGGGACGTCACGTCACGTCACGTCCCCCTCTCATAGACATGAATGGAGGGGGCGTTGCGCGATGTCACGTCCCCGAAACCCGGTGGTTTCCGGAACTGGAGACGCAGCTCCCGCATAGAATGTGGGTGCTGCACTGAGATCACGGGGGGGTCAAAGCGAAGGGCCCCCCACGATCAGACATCTTATCCCCTATCCTTTGGATAGGGGATAAAATGTTTTTGCCCGGAATACTCCTTTAAATCCGATCTATAAACTTCTTACAGAGCCGTGACTGCCTGCTTGAGATCAATGCTGATGCTGCTGTAAGCACAGGACTTTGTTATCTAGTTTACCCTACAGCCACACAGACCGCTGGGAAAGGTAAAGGGCATTCAGTTACTAACACTTATCTTTTATTCACATGATAAATAAAAAATATATGACTGCTGAGGGCCTGTTAAAGGGGTATTCCAGGATTTTTTTTTTTATTTGACTATGCTACAGGGGCAGTAATGTTAGTGTAATTCATAATATAAAGTCTGTACCTCTTTTTGATCGCTGGTCTCTCAATTTTTATACGATCTTTACCCCAATGTTTATTTTTAACAGCATACCAAATGAGTATAGTCTCCCAGGTTGCAATACAGCCCAAGACATTACATCACTAGTCAGATGTTGAAAGGGAGCCTGTCTTCTTCAATGGGTGGGGCAACCACTAAGTGGAAAGGAGATCAATCTCCACAATGCTGCAGGGAATGTCCATCAAGGGTGTCCATCAAGGGTGGGTGGCTGATGTGTGGGAGGGAGAAAAATGAACTCACACTTACAAACAAGGGATCCAGGGACTTGTAGTTGGAGGGAGGGAACTCCAACAGGATATAGCCATTTCACAAAAGGAAAGGAGCATTATAGTGGACTCACAACACAGCCATTTAGCCCCAAGACAAGCACGGATCCTTTCCAAGCATGTCCATTATTGTCTGGCAAGTAAATACTAAAATCACCTTATAGTGGATAACCCCTTTAAGGCTGACTGCTGAGTACCTATGCAACCATGATCACAGGGGTCTTAAGTCTAAATGGATCAGCAATGACATGTGCTCACTGCTACTGCATTCACTGTCTACAGGACTGCCTGAAATAGCAGAGTGATGTACTCATTACACAGTGCACATGCATGACCAATGATCTGTCCTCATGACTGCTGGGAGTGCCAGGGGTCACACTCCCAACGATCATACACTTATCCGCTATATGGTGAATAGAAAACAAACAAGGTTTGTGGGAGAACCCCTTCAAGATACTCCAGTTATTTTAGGTATATCTCACAAGGGCAGGGAGGAAGTAAAGTACTGCAGTAATTCTAGGTTCACACTACTCTACCTTACGGTTACATTTAGTGCAGTCTTCAAGTACATGAAGTTATCAAATGGCATTCAGCATACATTTTTTTAAATTATAGATCAAAAATGTGAATTTACACAGTTGGGTGTATATCTTAGGATGTCTTTAAGTAGAATATTGTAACATATGTGGTACATGTGCTAAAAAAAATAAAAAAAAATAAATGCTGATACTGTATAGATCAGTGGTCTCAAAGTGACGCCCTCTAGATGTTGCAAAACTTCAACTCTCAGCATGCCCGGACAGCCAATGGCTGTCTGGGCATGCTGAGAGTTGAAGTTTTGCAACATCTGGAGTGCCACAGTTTGAGACCACTGATGTAGACCCATCGGTCCATCCACAAACGTTGTCTCTGAATCAACTGATGGCTACTCAGTTGTTAGGGGCTCCATATACTATTGCTGTTGGCTGTCTGAGCATGCTGGGAGTTGAAACATCTGGAGGGCCACAGTTTGAGACAACTGGTATAGACAATCTTTATCACTACTTATTAAAGGGGTACTCCACTGGAAAACCTTTTTTTTCTAAATCAACTGGTGCCAGAAAGTTAAACAGATTTGTAAATGACTACTATTTAAATATCTTAATCCTTCCAGTACTTATCAGCTGTTATATGCTCCACAGCATATTTTTTCTTTTTTAATTTCCTTTCTGTCTGACCACAGTGCTCTCTGTCCATTTTAATAACTGTCCAGAGTAGAAGCAAATCCCCATAGCAAACCTCTCCTGCTCTGGACAGTTCCTGACATGGACAGAGGTGTCAGCAGACAGTACTGTGGTCAGACAAAAAGGAAAAAAAAAAAAGAACTTCCTGTGGATCATAAAGCATTTGATAAGTACTGGAAGGATTAAGATTTTAGTCATTTACAAATCTGTTTAACTTTCTGGCACCAGTTGATTTCTAAAAAAATTTTTTTTTCCAGTGAAGTACCCCTTTAAATAAGACAACAACTGGACTCTTCTATGGATTTAGACTGACAACTCGGCTCCCGTTTTACCAGCTTTTGTATGTTGCACCAAGGAAGATCACCTCCACAAGCACACAGGATGAGGCGTTCTCTTTAACCATAAAAACATGGCGAGAAATATCGAGGCACACAAAATGCAAAATCTAAAACACAGCTAAAACCAGACACTTGTCCTGCAGATCTGGACGACATCCAACAGGAAGACAGCACTGCAAGACAAGAATGTGTGACAAGTCTGGTTTCTTCCCATAAATTGCAGGTAATACGGGATATACCCCCGGAGTGGACACTCATCCTGCCACTCATGGTTGTAGACTGCGTACGTTGCCAAATTTAACAGTCATGTTGTTATCCTTCCTCAGCAATTACTGAGCAATGATTATATGTCTACACCCAAAATATATGGCTTTCTAATAATAAGCAACTTTCCTGGCACAAACTATTTGACATAATGGATTAAAATATTCAGCAATAGCAAAAATCACTGGCAGGGAGGGTCCCGCTTTCTAATGCTTAAAAGGGGTCGTCCAGCAGGATAAAATGGTTTAAAAAACAGGGACAGGCAGAGATCCCCTGCCCCCGCATTAGGTCCTCACTTTGGCACACAGGAAAAGTCATCATCGCTGCAGCCATAGATTGTCTGGGCGGGTATTTCAACCTCCTCCTGTGTGTCGCGAAATGACCAAGAAATGGAGATCACTGGGGACCAAAAAGCAATGGAACAGCAGCGGCAGCGGATCAGGAAGACTAAGTAATGCTCATTATTTTAGCACAGCCTTCTCCTTTAAAAAATAAATTTAAATTATCCTCCATTAAAAGCTAGAGAGATTTTCTATATCTCCTTCTCGGTCTAGAACCTAGATCTCTAAACTGTGGCATGCTGGGAGTTGTAGTTTTCATTAGTTGAAGGTCCCTAGTTTGGAGACCTATTTTCTAGACAAAGAATTGAGACTCAGTCAGACTTGAGCTGGAAAGCCCATTGTACTAGGTTTATGGCACTCTTAGACATTGCTAGTACTTGCGGATCTCCGAAATCGCGGGCTGCACTGTATCGGAAGCAAGTCCAGGTGAGGCCTGTTACAGACTCATGTCGGGCCGTGAGCACATTGTCCCTACTCCTGGCGGGGTCGGGATGCGCATCGCGGGACGCGTCCGCATGCGAATCCCGGCCCGTCACTCACCTTGTACTGCTGCCGCTTCTTCTCCTGTGTCTTGGATCCATTGCGCGCGCCCCCGCCTCCTAGAGCACGCGCGACGGAGCTCTGAGATTTAAAGGGCTAGTACGCCCATAATTACTGTTTGCACCTGACACTACCTTATAAAGTCTCTGCACCTCCCACACTTCAGTGCCATTTGCCTGAGAGAAAGCATACCCATTGCCTGTTTGCCATTCCTGTGTATCCAAACCTTCCTGCTACGTTTTTTGACTATGAACCTTTGCCGCCTGCCTTGACCTTCTGCTACGTCTGACTACGCTACAGCCTCATCCTTCTGTACCTCGCCTTGCCCAGTTACCTGTGTGGTCGAGCCGTGTCGGGGGTAGCGACCTGGGTGTCACCTGCCGCAGCAAGCCCATCCTGCCCTGCGGCGGGCTCTGGTGAAGACCAGCGACACCTTAGACTCCAATCCTCGAAACAGTCCGAGTCATCAGCCACACAGGTGGAGGATCCACATCCAGCTCCGTGACAGCCTCCACCCAGGTGCGTCACAAGGCCTGGCAATTATCGGGATCTTAAGAGCTAGACAAGACCGCTAGCATAGTATGTAAAAGCACTGTTAAAAAGGTTGTCCCACGATTAGTAATAATTCCCTATCCACCGGATAAGGCATAAGTGTGTGACTGCTGGGACCCTCTACAATCTCTAAAACAGGGACCCTAGTCTCCCGTGGGACCAGAGCAGCAGGAAGTTGCGCATGCAACCCATTGTCTATGGGTGCTGCCAGGGAGAGCAGAGATCAGGCTATAGCACTAAAACCCATTTATAGTAGTGTATTAGTGTAAACATTTTATTTCGAGTGTTCTTGATGGCTCTATACCCTATAGCCCAGTTCTGTAGAGGAAACAAATAAAATGTTATCAGACTTTCTGGATTATTGATTGCTGGATTTATGGAAGTTTACTATATAAAAGTCAGCAGTCGGAACCCTACAAATCATATACTGACGGCATATACTAGCAACACACCATCACTTAATGTGTACCTGTCATTTCAATTACACTGACATGACATAGTGACATCAGAAGTTGTCATGGGTGTGAGGTGCACATGCTGGGACCCCTATGATCAATATAACAAAGGGGTAGAAGCGCTTGGCTCAACAGAGCCCTTTGTTTCTACACAAAACTCCTCGGAAAACCTAGCCGGTGGTATACAAACTCATTGAAAGATTATATGCAAATCCGTAAATGGCTGGCTTGGCTTTCCCAGGAGAGCTGCCCCGGGGGAAAAAAAGGGCTCAGTCAAGTACTTCTGCCCCTACATTCCAGAAATCAGTGAGGGTCTCAGAACCTGGACCCCCACCAATTACATCCCATGATGTCAGTGTGACACGTCATAAGTTTGTTGAAATGATAGGTACACTTTAATGAAATGGGAGTAACCCTTTAATGAAAACATTGCTGTAGTACCAAAAACAACAGTGCAGTGGATGTAACATTTTTATAAGACTTGACATACCATTGATTTATACCATGATCATATTCAGGGCAAGGGAAGGGATACTTCCACTCCCTATCCTTCCCTACTCTGACAGTGCCAGTCCAGAGGAAGGCCAGGTGGTTGGCGTGTCTCACCAAGCTTCTTCCTGCAATTAATCATTACCAAGCACATTGACCAGGGGAGAGAGGAGTGAGAGGAACTCCATAGCGGGACATTTTCTCTGCATCCTTCATAGGAGATACAATATTATAAAAAGGTATATAATAGAAGCGATAGAAACCTAACACGCACACAAGATAGGAAGGCAAATACTGACTGTTCTATGAAACATGCACCAGTATGCCGGATCTGACAGCCACCATAGAGGACACAAAAACCTTATCAATTATGCTCTTACTGTTACATGTAATTTATTGTAAAGAGCTGTCGGTTTTGCACTTTTAAGTCTTTATATTCCTTTTTATCTTTTAGCAGGAATGTTGCATTAACCTGTTACCTAGGATTAAATGGCCTTTAAAATGAACATTCCAGGAAAAAACCTAGAGGCAGATTTATTACTGCAAATGCACCAAAATGTGGCTCTCTCGGCAAGGGGTATTCCGGCATTTTAAAAACATTTTCAACATGTTGCTGAGAAGATAAAATTTTTTTTATATATATATATATATTATTATTATTATTATTATTATTATTATTATTATTATTATTATTATTAATAAAAAATATAATAATAATAATAATAATAATCCGCGCAGGACCTGCCGGATCAGACAATTACTGGCCACAGCATGTTCCCTCTCAGCCAGTGATTGGCTGGTCCAGCAGATCCTGCACACAGCTCTTATCTCAGAAGCAAGAAGAAGGGAGATCGGGGGACCAGAAGAAGCCAAACAGGAGCTGGGGGGGGGGGGGGGGCTGGTATTTGAGGCTAGGCAAGTATAGCTGCAATTACAGAATACCCCTCTAATGGGCATATCTTAAAAGGGGTACTCCACTGACCCCAGCATCTGGAACATTTTGTTTCAAACGCTGGGTGCAGGCCACTGGGGTCGTGAAGTCATGCACACGCCCCTAAGTGACGTCACGCCCCCTCAATGCAAGTCTATGGGAGGGGGGCAGCTGCACGCCCCCTCCCATAGACTTGCATTGAGGGGGCATGGCGTGACGTCACTAGGGGGCATGTGCATGATGTCACGACCCTCGCTGACTGCACCCAGCGTTCGGAACAAAATGTTCCAGACACTGGGGTAGTGGAGTACCCCTTTAACTTCATGAAAAATGTGGGGTGCCTTTTGTGCAATAAAAATGGTTCCAAAATTTAGCTTTTAAGTAAACTTGTCTCCGCTGCTGCCTTACAGATTAGGGCGCCATTTAGGAGAGCGCAAGCTGGAGGGGAACGATGTCATCATCAACCCCTGTGCCGTGAGAGTGTAAAAAATGCCTAGCAAGAGAAGTCTTTCTGCTAAATCTCCTGCCCACTTTAAAGGGGTACTCCGATGGAAAACTATTGCACAACAAGCTGGCCGGTCCGATGCCCCACAGGTTGAATGAGGTCCGTTGGGTTTCAGCCTGGCATCCGTTGTTTCACTCGAGTTAAAAAAAATAATAATAATAATAATAATAAATAATCTGCCATTTTTTTCCCTGCTCAAGTCCCGCTATTTCAACAGACTGGGACGCAGATGTGAACGAGGCCTAGACTGGTTAGTAAATTCTTCCCTCTGTCCATACAGTGGTGGCCCATGAGATCTTCTTTGGAGGTAACATTTTCAACATTTCCTTGTTTATTACACAGTTTTAGTTTTTTCATCGCAGGAAAAAAGAAAAAAAAGAAGACGACACTTTTCTTGCAATCAAAGAAACGCTCAAGGTCTCCGCATGACACAATGACTGCGAAACAAAGATCATCTTCCATTCACATACATTTATAGACAATCGAGAATTCCCAAAGTTCATACTTTACATTTTCTTCATGTTTGCAGGCAGTAATAATTCTCTTTACGTGCTTTGTCCTGTGCAGCCAATTCAATGGTAAGGAAGAGACAACACCCCCTGGAAAAGGCCTGGAATGCTTGTAATTATCCTGACACATTTCCTCTCCCGAGAAACTGCGAGGAAACTCAGGCCGACCCCCCCCCCCCCCCCCCCCCCCCCCCCCCCCCCCCGGACCACACTGCTCCAGTATTTCCACTCTGGAATGCAGGATCTGGTTAACCCATTCGTCTCTGACCCATTCTGTGCAATATATAGCAGAGTACTTTAATGGTGCACTGGAAAACCTGCAATAACTAGACGCTAGCTATCCTGGGCTGCATAAGAACATCTGAAAGCCATGAAGAATTTTTGTCATTTCTCAAATCTGCAGCACACATAGCGTTGCTGTACAGCCATGTGGTTAACTGCGTCTGTAAGTCAAAATGAAAATAAAATAAAAAAACAAAAACAAAAAAGTGCACATTAAAAAATCTCATATGTAAAAATAACTATTGTGAATAAGTTTATTTTTATTTATGGGGGGGCGAGGGAACATAGCCGACTACCAAAACAGCTGAAAAGTATAGGGTCCCCCATGGGAACAAAACAAGGCCCACATGCAGCAACCAATGGCTGAACAATTCTGGCTCTAAATCTGCCTCATTACAGGCAAAGTCTTGTGGCCCCCGTATTTGGATCTTGTCTGTCTTCACACTGCATGGATCACGTGTTCTGTATACCGCATAGATATTGCCTTGGCCAGGAGTCAAGCCCGTCAAATGGGACTCATCTGTGTCCAAAACGTCTCTAAAATCCATGGCAATAGAAGGCGAAATACATATTGGAAACAAGAGGGCAACTTTTTGGATTTCTTTAGCTCGTAGCATATTTTTTACTTTGTGTGAACAAAACTTAATAAGTGTGCATAGAAGATAAGCTCAGAAGCAAAATACCCGCACTCACCATTAGATTAGCGACAGCCGGCTCCTAGGAATATATGATGGTTAGACCAACGGAACGGGGACCATGCTGTAACGGGCGCCCGTTACAGCATGGTCCCCGTTCCGTTGGTCTAACCATCATATATTCCTAGGAGCCAGCTGTCGCTAATCTAATGGCGAGTGCGGGTATTTTGCTTCTGAGCTTATCTTCTATGCACATTGATTTTTTCCTATGTTTCGGATCTTCCCAGCACCACCATAGCTGACGGCTTTTTCAGACCCGCCTC
This sequence comes from Hyla sarda, assembly GCF_029499605.1. Classification (NCBI taxonomy): domain Eukaryota; kingdom Metazoa; phylum Chordata; class Amphibia; order Anura; family Hylidae; genus Hyla; species Hyla sarda. The sequence continues at coordinate 47,831,721 of NC_079190.1, forward strand.
CGTGTGAGCTGTTCGACTGGATTTTAACCCCGTCTTTTCTGAATTAATCGCAAGTAGTGCTATTCCTTCCTCTCTTACTCACTCAAAACTTAATAAGTCACTATAGCCTTGCAGGAGAACACGTACCCCAACCACTGGGAATGTGGATTAATGCATTAGCCCCGATTCCGTGCCAGAGCTAAATCTTCCATATCTTTAGGCGGCATATAATAACATGCAATGGAGGATATTAAAGAGACTAGAAATTAAAATACGGCATCTACCCAACAAAAGCAATAGGTTGAAATTAGGTTTACTCGAAATTACAGGTCTTGCTCTGTATGGAAAACCCCAACTCAGATCTGCAAATTAGGACTACAGAGAGGGGCTTTCCAAAGCAGACAACGCTTACTTGACTGTTTCCGAAACGCCCAAAGACTTGGATGAAGAGACCTTACCATTCAGTCTGGGCCTGAAGGTTCATGCCACCTACGGTCTCTTTTCCCATAACTGGGGTTACGGGAAAGCTTATGACTAAAATCATTATGCATTCTTGAGGAGCAGTGCATTCTTTTGAACATGTATTTTTTTTATTCTTCAAAGTAATATTATAGGGGACCAACAGAAAAAGGAGGAGGATTACGAATCGGTAACTGGACCTTAACCTGCCTTTGCTAGCCTAGTAGCCAACAATAGGATAAGCTGTCTATAAGCTGGGAGAGAGGGAGGAGCTCACGTGAAAAAAAGATAATCCAATGCATAACAAACACCAAGAAAGTAAGGAACGGAGCACTCACCCGGTAATGTGTCCCCGGTTGGCAAAGCGTTATCAACACTCTGTTAATCTTCGGCAGGGAGGCGGTGGATGGTATGGGGTGAGCTCAGACGCCGGCCACGGAACATATCACGCCAATCGGCGCTTCATCTAATGCTTTGCAAACCGGGGACACATTACAGGGTGAGTGCTCCACTCCTTACTTTCTTGGTTTTTGTTAATATTATAGGGGTATTTCAAAATCTAACCGATAAAATGGCATACTACTTGGAAATGCCATCAATGTCTGTCCAACTATCCCTACAACAAAAAAGGTCCTCTTCTGGGTGTATATTGCGCCCCCCCAATCTTTGCACCAGGTGGTTCATGTCACCATGCAGCTTCTAAAGCAGTGGTTTCCATCCTGTGACTCTCCGACTAAAACATGACTTCTAGGTGTCAAGGCACGCCGGCAGTTCTAGTTCTTCAGCAGCTGAAGAGCCGCAGGCCGCAGACCCCTGTTCTGAAGTGAAGAGGCGCTATACAGAACATGGCCATCGGCTGCATCTATGTTTACTTATTAACTCTGCGATGCACTTGAAGACTCCAATCAAGTGAAAAAACTTCAAAAAATGCAACACAAGCCACAAAGATCAAAGGGATCGAGGAATGCAATCAATAAAAAGAAAGATAAGCCAACACTTAAATTCCAAGACCAACATGTAATGCACAAGACAAGACCTAGTAGGTGCAGACCAGCTTAGCATGAAAACATCCCGGCCATTCTAGATTCCTCTTGAAGACTGTGTGGAGACCTCAGACTCTAAATACACTGATCTGTGGAATGCAGCGGGATTAGCTCGGTTAGGAGGGCGACTGCTTTATCTTTGGAAGAGAATTTCCACAATCTGGTCCATATATTTATATATCCTTGACAAGACATCACCGCAGTGAGTTTAGCTGATGGTGACACTTTCCAATGGAAACCATAACCCTACTGACCAGTTCTGCAACTCGCTCTTTCAGGATATGACTTGAGTGCCTGATTGTAGATTATTAAAGGGGTTATCCGAGTTTTATTAACTTTTCACTATCTTGCCTGTGATGTCAAGTTATGTCTTAAAGGGGTACGCTGCTGCTCAGAGTTTGGAACAAACTGTTCCGAACGCTGGAGCCGGCAGCTCGTGACGTAATAGCCCCGCCCCCTCATGACGTCAAGCCCCGCCCCCTCAATGCAAGTCTATAGGATCCCATAGTCTTGCATTGAGGGGGCAGGGCGTGATGTAATGAGGGGGCGGGACTATGAGGTCACGAGCTCCTGGCGCCGGCTCCAGCATTCTGTTTGTTCAAAATGATGAGCAGCGGAGTACCCCTTTAAGTGCTTTACTTGCCTTACATGAGTAGGGTGGATCGATCCCTTGTGTGTGATTCCAATGTCCCCCTAGGTTCAGCATTCCGCCAGTGTCTGGATGACTGTTGTCTTGAGCCTTTCCCAGGATCCTAAACAGCAGATCACAGGGGTGGCGGTACGTACAGCTAGACCGTACATGTCATCAGGGGGCTGGCAGGTCATGGAAGACAAGAAGAAGACAAGCCCTCTGATCAGCTGTTGTCTCGAACAGGATCCTGGGAAAGCTTGAGACAACAGTCAACCAGACACTGGAGGAATGCTGAACCTGAGAGAACCATGACATTTCAATAAATGGGCCAATCCACCCCGCACATGTAAGGCAAGTAAAGCACTTCAGACATAACTTTGCATCACGGGCACAATAGTGAAATGTTAGTAAAACCTGGATAACCCCTTTAAAGACTATAAATGACATACACAAAAAGGTAGATTTTTCATCTTAACGTAATAAATTTACTCTACGTATCAACATAGGTAGGTTCTGCACAATGTAGGTGGGCCGCCGCATTATGAGCAACACTTTCTTCTCCCCCCACCCCATCATGCAGTGAGTGAATCAGGGTCGACAACAGGGGGGGCGGGGGGGGGGGATTGGGCGGCGACATCAGCTGGAGGCAGCGTGCAAAAGTGTTGCTCTTGCTGCAGTGGCCCATCTCCATTGTACAGAACAAGATACTAACATATAAGTAACCAAAGGAATATTGTCGGAATGGCTGCACAGATTGTCGCCCAGTAAGCAGCGTTATAAACAGGGTTACCTGCACTATATACCTGTATATTCAGGTGAGTGCCAGAGACCCTGCTGTCAGATTGCCTTTAATAGGCGATTTAAAGGAATTGGAAAGAGTTAAAAGTTTTTTTTTTTTTATTGCAGCTCAGCACCACTGAAATGAATTGGGCTAAGCTGCAATACCACAAACAACCTGTTGTCAGGTGTGGTGCTGATGTATGGAAGCAAGCAGCCATGTTTTTCTAATTCTATTCAGTTCCTTTAATTTACCCATTAGTGCATAAACTCCATAAACACGCACTCTCGAATCAGCAAAAGCCAATGCCGGACAGCCCTGAACCAAGAATCGTGCCCCAATACACCTTAGTTCATTAACCAGCTGGATCGTAGAGCTTTACTGGGAAGTTTGCCTGTTGGCCCATGACCACCAGTCATCATAAACTTCCAGCAAGTAACTTACAGACCTTAAAAGGGGTACTCCGCTGCTAAGCGTTTGGAGCAAACTGTTCCGAACATCGGAGCTTGTGATACCATAGCCCCTCCCCCTCATGATGTCACGCCCCGCCCCCTCAATGCAAGTCTATGGGAGGGGGCGTGACGCCCCCTCCCATAGACTTGCATTGAGGGGGCGGGGCTATTACGTTACAAGCTCCCGACTCCAGCGTTCGGAACAGTTTGTTCCAAACGCTGAGCAGCGGAGTACCCCTTTAAAGAAGTCAAATTTACTCAATCCCTGTCTGGATATCATTATTCTTTATCCTAGATTTTTCTGTCACCTACCTGATCACAACCCACTTTCACCAGGTCCTGCAGCATCTGTCTATTCACCTCCACTGCTGCCAAGTTTCCAGATTCATTGGCAAAGGGTAGAAGGGAGTAGCGGATCTCCCGTAGAGCCTTCTGGTAGGGTGCAAACTTGGCCGGCTGACGCAGCTGTTGCTGCTGTTGTTGCTGTCTTCCTGCATCTTTGCCAAGAAGAACCTTAGAGTCCATTAAACCATCATTGGCAGGTCCCACAGATATACCCTGAGCCAATGGTTTGGATGGCTGTTTCAATCCCTCGCGGATTTCCTGCAGTCTTTGCCTGCTGTTTCCGGAGTATGTGGTTGTGGGGAAAGTTTTTGGCCTCATGGTGAATCCAGTTTATGGTGTTTAGCAGGTAGTTGCTTTATCAGGTTTGATTACCAAAGGGTTTCCATGTATTATGGTGCAACCATTCCCAAACAGTGAAGAGATCAACATTCTCAACCTGGAAGGGAAGATATAGAAATGAAGAGGTGTAAGCAATCCAACAGTAATAGTGCAGAAACATGGAGGCAAGATTAAAGGAGTTCTCCAGTACTGAAAATGTTTTCCCCTATCCTAAGGATAGAGGAGAAGTTTCAGGTCGCAGGGGGTCCAACCGCAGGGACCCCCCCCCCCCCCAATCTCCCGTACGGGGCCCCCTTCAATACAACTCTATGGGAGAGCCGGAGCGCTACATTCGGCAATCTCTGGCTCTGCCATAGCCCTGTATTGAGGGGGCGGGGCGGTCGCTGGTTAATGCGGTGGTCGACACACACCATCTGGCCGGAGAACCAAGACCAGACCCGTACGGGAGATCGCCTCCCAGCGGTCGGAACCCCGAGATTTGAAACTTACTGCACAATCCTTAGGTTAGGGGATACGTTTTTAATACTGGACTACTCCTTTAAATTTCTGTCTCTGGTGGCACTTCATATTGGCAACCAATCATCAACCGCATTACATGACGTCAGTATAGAGAAAATGTCATAGTAGCAGATTTTGTGACAAACATATGAAACGGGGACCAGAAGAGAAGAACTATCAACAGCACTGTATCTATGAAGAAGATCCAGGTGTGTAGAGAGTCCTACAGGCACTGATCCATTGAAAAAAATAAACTATGCCAACCTGCTCTCCTTGCAGTGCCACCCTGAAAGTCAATGTCTGACCCATATCAGAGACATAAAGGGGTACGCCGGTGGAAAACTTATTTATTTTTTAATCAACTGGTGCCAGAAAGTTAAACAGATTTGTAAATTACTTGTATTAAAAATTCTTAACCCTTCCAGTACTTATTAGCGGCTGTATGCAACAGAGGAAATTCTTTTCTTTTTGGATTTCTTTCATGTCACGACTACAGTGCTCTCTGCTGACACCTCTGTCCATGTCAGGAACTGTTCAGAGCAGGAGAAAATCTCCATAGCAAAGATATGCTGCTCTGGACAGTTCCTAAAATGGGCACAGGTGTCAGCAGAGAGCACTGTGGTCATGACAGAAAAGAAATCCAAAAAGAAAAGAATTTCCTCTGTAGTATACAGCCGCTAATAAGTACTGGAAGGGATAAGAATTTTTAATAGACGCAATTTACAAATCTATCAAATAGATTTAACTTTCTGGCACCAGTTGATTTAAAAAAAAAAAAAAAAAAAGTTTTCCACCGGAGTACGCCTTTAAAGAGTTACTCTTATCTGGACATTTAAGGTATACCCACAGGATGCGCCATAAATTTCCAATAGATGCAGGTCCCACTTATGGGACCCATACCGATCTCGAGATTGTGGACCCCCTGTTGCCCACTCCAGCCTTTATTTGTCCCCCAGAGAAGCCAAAAACTGCTGAGGCAGCTGTTCTAAACAGTTTGCGTAACTCACAATAATGGCAACTGCTTAAAAGGGGTATTCCAGGAAAAAACTGGCTCCAGAAAGTTAAACAGATTTGTAAATTACGTCTATTAAAAAAAATCTTAATCCTTCCAATAGTTATCAGCTGCTGAAGTTGGGTTCTTTTCTGCTCGTCTCAGGAACTGTCCGAAGCATTAGAGGTTTGCTATGGGGATTTTCTTTTACTCTGGACAGTTCCTGAACAAACAGAGGTGTCAGCAGAGAGCACTGTGGTCAGACAGAAAATAACTCAACTTCAGCAGCTGATAACTAATGGAAGGATTAAGATTTATTAAACAGAAGTAATTTACAAATCTGTTCAACTTTCTGGAGCCAGTTGATATAAAAAAAAAAAATAATTCCCTGGAATATCCCTTTAAACTATTGTTTCCCAACCAGGGTGCCTCCAGCCGTTACAAAACCAACTCCCAGCATGCTGGGAGTTGTAGTTTTACAACAGCTTGAGGCACCCTGGTTGGGAAATAATTGCTTAAACAGTGTAGAACCGCAAGCTTACGCTGTGTACGTAACTTGTAGCTAGGAGGTGCTATGTAGTTTCCGCAACTCCAGTTAACTTCTATGTGAGCGACTTAAACTGCTTAAGTGTAGGGTCACACGTACAGTATCCTGCACATATTCGAAGCTGTGTTCAGTCATTTCGTTTACAATGAAATCTACAGCTTCAAATCTGCAGCTTCAAATCCTGTGTATCAAATGTAAATACACCCAGTCCATTTTTAACTTCACTAATGCAAGACGGCCAAAAGGGAAGCGCGGGGACCCACATCTATTGAGCATTCATAGATAGGAATACCCCTTTAAAACATGACTAGGAATACTGGTCAACCCAGATCCTCCAAACAGAAGAGACCTCCATTAGCACACAATCATTTTGGGGTACTTGCTGCTCATCAGTACAGAGAAGGGTGCCGGTAGCACGATAAGATGGCTCTGATTGGGTTTTGGGGTACTGTTTCTCATTTTGGAGATCTAATTGTGTATAGAGTATTTTAGTCAATAATCTGGGGGGGGGGGGGGGGGGAGTATGAAAATGAGCTATCCTCTAGAAAGAAGAAAGTACAGCACGGAATAGAGGAGGAAGACACTAGTAGAATAAGGACAGATGTACAGTGATCTCTCTGCTAACAATGGCGTCTGGTAAGATTTTCCACATACAATGGTCTTTTCTGGACCATTGCAACTTGATAATCACCATACAATGCTACAGACAGTCCAGATCTGCAAAACATGTCCATGGCTGGAGGATCTGACCAATCAGAATGGAAATTTACTGGTAAAACACCTTTATTACTGAAGTGTATGCACTGACTGGTGTCTGGTAGCGCCCCCTACAGTACAGGGAGGTATTACATGTTCTGTACTACTCTTTACCTGAGCCAGAATTAGGGTGCATTCGCACCACGTTTTAGCAATACAGTTCCCGTATCAGGTTTTTGATTAAATACCGGATTCCTAAAAACTGGACTAAGGCTGGGTTCACATCACGTTTTTGCCATTACCGTTTTCAATCCGTTTTTCTAAAGAAAACCGTATGGCAAAAAAACTGATGGAACAGTATGGGAAAAAGTAAAGCATATGCGTTTTAAAACCATATACTGTTTTTAGTGCGTACAGTTCCGTCCATTTTATTTATAAAAAAAAAAAGAATAAACTTTTTTGAAAATTTTGTCCATTTATAATGGGAGGGGTCTTAAGTGGGGACTTTAGGATGCAAATGCGCATGTGCAAAGTAAAAACCATACATGCTTTCCTATATGGAACTGTATACATGTGCGTTTCCCATTGACATCCATGTTAAAAAAAAACGTATGCGGCTGCAGTACAGTTTTTAAGCCGGAGACAAAACGGGAGAAAACTGTATTGCAAGCAAACCGTACGCAACCGGATGCATACGGTTTTCAATTATTTGTCTATGTATATGGTTTTCAATACGGTTCCATACATTTTCAATAATGAAAACGTATAGGGGAAACGTACTTGAGAAACCATGGTGTGAACCCACCCTTAATTGTATCAAAACATGTGTACAAATTTGAACACGTATACGGTTTGAAAAATGATGTCCGGTTGCATCCGTTTTTTAAGAACAAAACACAAACGTTTTTAAACTTTTCACTCCATTATGAATAAAGTTTCACTTGTTTGATTGAAATTTCAAGAAAAAAAAAACGGTGCAAAGTCAAAAAACTTATGGTGAAAACCGGATGGAACCTTACGCACATACAGTTCTGTACGGTTCCCATTGACTCCTATGTTAAAAAAAAAAAAAATTAATAAACATACAGTTTAATACGGGTTTTTCACCCGGACCAAAAACTGTGGTAGGCTACGGTTTTGGGTACGGGGGAAAAAAAATGCACAAAACCGTACAAGACGCAAAACAGATGCATTGTTTGGCATACGTTTTTTTAATATAGTTCCGTACAGTTTTCACATTGAAAACGTATATGGGAACTGTATTGCAAAAACATGGTGTGAACCCAGCCTTAGCTGCTCCTTTGGACACCAGGTGAGGGCGGCTCCATGTTACTTTTTTAGGACACTGAATGTACTGTACAGGACCCTGAAGAAGCTCCTGTCCTCTACATAGACTGGATTAGTTATCTGTATTAGTTATCTACTTATTTTTCTTTAATCCTCACTTTTTCCTATTTTTGGATGACATTTTGGGGATTCAGAACCAATTACCAGGTTTCCATACAGTTCTGGTCTCAACATACAATGGTTGTCCTGGAACCAATTCGTATTGTAACTTGAGGGGGCATTGTATTGGATGAAGGGCTGATGTCAAGGCAGAGTATGCAACAATGGAAGACAGGGACACCATGTACCGACGCTAGGAACAGTGACTTCTCGCCGTTTTTCACGAACAGAAGAGGGGTTGTCACGCTGAGCAGCCCAATGATATTTGCAGCCAGTGGAATGTTAAAGGATTCCCATACATGCCTTCAGGAATAGGAAAGAGCAAGTAAAGCCAAGTCTGTGTATTCCAATGTGCTTAATAACATACCTGAAATATCTTGTGTGTTTATACTAAACTAAACCTTCCAAGCATGCAATCTGTTTAACCTCTACCCAAGGCAGACGTTGCTTAGGACGGTATTAGGTCTCTATCTTCTAGCATTAGAATGGGATTTCAGCAACAGAAATAATCTTTAGAAGGACGCAGTCCAAGAGGGGCAGTCCTTTTTTACATGAAATTCAAGATCTTAATTATATTAAAATCAGTTCTTCCCAACCAGTGTGCCTACGGCTGTCCGGGCATGCTGGGGGCAGTAGTTCTGCAACAGCCGGAGGCACCCTGGTTGGAAAACACTACAATAAACATTTTACCCTAAGAAAAAAAAAATTCACGCAATCACAGACATGAGAGAAAATCGAAAATACCCAACATTTAAAAGGGTTCTCCGACCAACAACAAATTCCTACACCCTTGAGAAGAAGCGGATCATGAAGTGTCCTGATGGGATCCCCAGTGATCAGCTGTAATCTGTGGTAGGTGTACCATCTCTCTGAAGCATTGCATACTGTATAGGGATCGACCGATATCGAAACTCTGTGGAGGTTAGGGCCGATAGCCGATAACTTATACCAGAATATCGGCATAAGTTATCGCCTATTTATGCCCCCCCTCCCCAACCCCCCCGGCGACACTGCTGCTGCAAAGCGGGCGCTTTAAATCAATGAACTGCAGTGGCTTTTGCAGTGCCAGAGACCGCCGTCGCCACCCGCTTCTCTCCCCCTGCCTGTCCTGGGGTCCTCCTGAGTCCTATCACCGCCACCGCCCCCCCCCCCCCCCCCACCACCACACCGCACCGGTGAGAGACCACCTCCGCCGCTGCCCCATTGCCTCCCCCATTCCCGGTTTTCTAATTACCTGTTCCCGGGGTCCGCACTAATTCTGGCTCCGGCGGCGTCCTCCTGAGCTGTCATTGTGCGCACTGACGGTGATGTCGCATTGAGGACGTCACTCGTCATTGCGCAGCGCACAGCGTAGCACAGGACGCCGCAGGAGCCAGAATTAGCGTGGACCCCAGGAACAGGTAATTATAAAACCAGGGATGGGGAAGGCATTATCGGATTATCGGCAAGGTAATTGCCAATAACGATAACGTCCAAAATCGTGAATATCGTACGATAATATCGGCCAAACCGATAATCGGTCGATCCCTAATACTGTATATTGTCTGAGTAATGTAGGACTGGATTAGTCCTCCAAAGCAAGAGGATGCAGCATAGAAGTCATATTAAAAAAAATAAAAATAAAATAAAATTTTACATTTTACATTTTTATATTTCCTTTTATTGATATTCAAAGATTTTTGCACAGAACCCCTCCAATTACTCAGATTTAAATAGGGTAATTGAAAATATATTTTCAGAACTGGACATCCACCGCTTCATGCTATGGTCGACAGTAACCCGGCAAGGAGCGAATCTGCGGATTACTGGGGCACCACGTTGAATCTGCTAAGTGTCAAAAAAATCCACTGGCATCTTAGCAAAACAAAATCTGAGCAGAAGCACGGAAGGAGGAGTAAAAAATTTGTCTCCCCTCAAGTACCTAGTTTCAGGTGTGACTACAAGAATACCAAAAACGGGGCTGTCTTATGGTTAGGTCTAATGACATAGCCATGCCACCAAACCAGACTAGTCATGAGCCACTCATCATATATTAGCACTATTAACCCTGCTTGTACAATGTCCCAGACATAAAAATATACTTATAAAGCTAGATTGCGATACTTGGGAGTGCAAAGCAATATTAAGTGTATGTCCAATTATATAGTAAAAACTCCAAATAAAAGGTATCACACATACAGACACAAAAAAAATAAAAATAATTATTAATAAAATAATAATAATAATGATGATGATGAACTAACATCACTAAATATCATTTAGAGTTTGAAAGGGGTACTCCGCTGCTCAGAGTTTGGAACAAACCGTTCCAAATGCTGGAGCCGGCGCCAGGAGCTCGTGATGTCATAGCTCCGCCCCTCGTGATGTCACGCCCCACCCCCTCAATGCAAGTCTATGGGAGGGGGCGTGGCGGGCATAGCTCCGCCCCTCGTGATGTCACGGCCCCTCCCATAGACTTGCATTGAGGGGGTGGGGCTATGATGTCACGAGCTCCTGGCGCCGACTCCAGCGTTCGGAACAGTTTGTTCCAAACTCTGAGCAGCGGAGTACCCCTTTAAGGTTCATTTCCATAAAACAAAGAATTGAATGGTCTAGTTTACTACCCTCAGGACTATTTCATAGGTTAAAAAACGTTTAAAAAGTTATCCACTAGCAACAGAACAGGGGATACCTAGCTAATCGGTGGGGGTCTGACTGCTGGCACCTCCACCGATCACAAGAATGTCCTCGTCCCCTGTGTGAAAGGAGATGCTCCATTCATTTACTAAGGGACTTTACACCATTGTCAAGTTCAAAACTGTTGGTAGGGGATAACTTACCGACTTACAGATAACCAACGCTGGGAGTTGTAGTTTCGCAACAGCTGGACGCACAATGGTTGGTAAATTCTGCTCTATAGTTTTGCATATAAAAATAGAACACTGAAGTCTGACCCTGTCAGTCACTGCTCCCGAATTCCTGTTTTCAATGAGTGCCCTATAAATAATATAAATAATAAAATGATATCAGCAGTGTCAGGGTAGGGGGGGAGGATTTTAAGCACTGCGGGGGCGGCTTCCCTGCAAGGAAACGTTTAATTGAAGTTTTGGTAGGAAATATCAAGAACATATGCTGCAGGAATCCTACAGTACAAGACAGCGGAGATAAGCGCAGGCGCATCTTCTTCCAATTACAACCGATTGCGGTGTTTCACTCACTTGTTAAGGGGTCAAGGAATCGGGTTAAAAGCACATCTGGGCTGGAATATGATAAAAACCTGGATACCAAGGCCTCCTACATCCCCCACATTAAAGGGGTCCTCCGATTTAGAAAAACCTATCCCCTATCCACAGGGGATAGGTGTCTGATAGCGAGGGGTCGACCCACCGAATAGGGGATAAGTGTCTGAATGTGAGGGGCTGACTCACAGGATAGGGGGATAAGTGTCTGAATGTGAGGGGCCGACTCACAGGATAGGGGGATAAGTGTCTGAATGTGAGGGGCCGACTTACAGGATAGGGGGATAAGTGTCTGATCTTGAAGGGTCGACAAACAGAATAGGGGATAAGTGACTGATTGCATAGGGCAGACCCTCAAAATAGGGGATAAGTGTCTGATTGCAGATGGCCGATCCACAGAATAATGGACAAGTGACTGATCGCGGGAGGGGCAACCCACAGAATAGGGGATAAGTGTCTGATCACAGGGGGGTGACCACTGGGACCCTCAATGATCTCTTGAACGGAGCCCCTTCTCTGTCCACTCAACTCACCAGTCGCATCTTCTTCTCCCCCTAACTTCGGAGATGTACTCGTGATGACCAGGAGTGATGCCCTGCTCAGTCAATCACCGGCTGAGATGGGGCCCATCCCAACCTGTCATTTGCTTAGCGGGTCATCACTAATGTTAAAGGACAAGCGTGTCTCCGAAGGCTTGAGAGGTCCTGTGAAAAGAGGATAAGTTTAACATCAGAGTACCCCTTTAAAAGCCTAGAGAAAGAAGAGACTAGAGATGAGCAAAGTTACAGTGATTCGATTCGTCACAAACTTCTCGGCTCGGCAGTTACTGACTTTATCCTGCATAAATTAGTTCAGCTTTCAGGTGCTCCGGTGGGCTGGAAAAGGTGGATACAGTCCTAGGAGAGAGTCTCCAGCCACCGGAGCACCTGAAAGCTGAACTAATTTATGCAGGATAAAGTCAGTAACTGCCGAGCCGAGAAGTTTGTGACGAATCGAATCACTGTAACTTCGCTCATCTCTAGAATAGACCTTCTACAATTTGTATTTTCTGCAACTCAGTAGCTAGCACCATCACCTTGCAGCGGTGGGGTCCTTTTTTGAACTTTGACCTGCATGGAGTTTGTATATGTTCTCCCCATCTTTGTGTGGGATTTCCCCTCAGGTACTCCAGTTTCCAAAAACTTACCGATAGGCTACTTTTGGGATTTCGTTTGTGAGCCCCAATGGGAACAGGTAACGCAGCATAAATGATTAAAACCCAAATAAAAACATTATCAGATGCCCAAAGAGAACCCGAGGATTCTGACAAATGAACTCGGCAGCATTCTGCAGGGTCTGGGTAGTCCACATACATGTGGTCACAGAGGGGTCGCCACTCCAACAGATGGATGATTAAAGTCTTATTCCAGTGAATCATATGTTATATTTGTCTTTTTTGTTTTTCTATGAACAAAAAATGCACATCTGCTTCACAAGCGAGTACGAAACCCGCCATAACAGGACGATAAACCTGCAAAACAGATGCAGTACGACTACAATTTCGAGCATGATAAAAAAATTAAAAAAAACTGTGTTTCCCAAGCAGTGTGCCTCCAGCTGTTGCAAAACTACAACCCCTAGCATGAGGCAATTCTCCAAACCTTGTTTTCTTACTGTGCAGTTACTCTACAGCAGTGTTTTGCTAACCAGTGTGCCTCCAGCTGTTGCAAAACTACAACCCCCAGCATGAGGTTATTCTCCAACCCTTGTTTTCTTACTGTGCAGTTACTCTACAGCAGTGTTTTGCTAACCAGTGCGCCTCCAGCTGTTGCAAAACTACAACCCCCAGCATGAGGCAATTCTCCATACCTTGTTTTCTTACTGTGCAGTTACTCTACAGCAGTGTTTTGCTAACCAGTGTGCCTCCAGCTGTTGCAAAACTATAACTTCCAGCATGAGGTTATTCTCCAACCCTTGTTTTCTTACTGTGCAGTTACTCTACAGCAGTGTTTTGCTAACCAGTGTGCCTACAGCTGTTGCAAAACTACAACTTCCAGCATGAGGTTATTCTCCAACCCTTGTTTTCTTACAATGCAGTTCCTCTACAGCAGTGTTTTGCTAACTAGTGTGCCTCCAGCTGTTGCAAAACTACAACCCCCAGCATGAGGCAATTCTCCAACCCTTGTTTTCTTACTATGCAGTTCCTCTACAGCAGTGTTTTGCTAACCAGTGTGCCTCCAGCTGTTGCAAAACTACAACTCCCAGCATGCCCGGACAGCCAAAGGCTGTCCGGGCATGCTGGGAGTTGTAGTTTTGCAACAGCTGGAGGTACACTGCTTGAGAAACACCAAAGGATCATAAAAAAGTACCAAGTCCACTTTACCTTTTCCCACAGTAAAAACCAGACCCATAAAAAGCCTCCTCTTTCCTCCCTCGTCACCTTACGTAGCGTTCACGACCGTCACGCACCAGCCTTAAACAACCCCGACCTGTTTACTCTGCTCCACATAAAAAGTGGCCTCGTGACACCCCTCCGTTAACCCATGGCCGAGAAGTCCGAGGACGTGTCCGGCGTGTTGACAAATTGGCCCTAAAAAACATAGCGAACAGCGAAGCTACCTCGTACGCGTTACCTTGGCTCGCCTCCCAGTCTTGGCTGCGCCACTTTCCCCTTAATAGCATGCTTAGTCTTCCTTCATAGAGGGACACTGTTTCGAGACTTCTATGTGACAAGTAGTGGGGGGGGGGGGGGGGGGGGTGGTGGAAATAAAATAAATAAATAAATAAAAATAAATAAAAAAAATTCAGAGGAATAGGACACCTCCTTTTCTCTTTGGGAAGTTGCTTAAAGTTCCTCCTTCACCTCCTCCTCCTCCTCTTTCCTCTTGGCGTCAAACTACTCAGTCACAGAGGCGCATTCCAAGCTGGGGAGAATTTACAGTCCGATCAGAGAGTCTTAGGAAAGGGGAAAAAAAATCCCCATGTGCATCTCATGCTGCAGGAATGAACTGGGCCCAAAAGAGAGAAGCGAGGCCGCTTATTATAATTTTTGGGGGTTTGTTTGTTTTTTCTTAACCGCAAACTACGGATAGAAGATTGTGGCCGGGATACTGAGCGAATAAAAATAATAATAGACATTATAGCCTAAAATAGAATAAAAAAAAGTGTAGAATATTTCTTAGGGCTGGGCGGTATGGCCAAATAGGTGTATCGCAGTATTTTTGTAACTTATGGCGGTTCCACGGTATATAAAGGTATTCCCCCCCTCCTCCAAAATTAATTATTAGCCCAGCACCGCACTGTCCCCATCACGTCATCCGCAAGCGCTGCCCTCCTCGTCCTCCTGTTTGTTGCGGCCGCCGGCGCTGACACTCTATACTGTATCCCTATGCCGGGGCTGACACTCTATACTGTATCCCTACGCCGGGGCTGACACTCTATACTGTATCCCTACGCCGGGGCTGACACTCTATACTGTATCCCTATGCCGGGGCTGACACTCTATACTGTATCCCTACGCCGGGGCTGACACTCTATACTGTATCCCTACGCCGGGGCTGACACTCTATACTGTATCCCTACGCCGGGGCTGACACTCTATACTGTATCCCTACGCCGGGGCTGACACTCTATACTGTATCCCTACGCCGGGGCTGACACTCTATACTGTATCCCTACGCCGGGGCTGACACTCTATACTGTATCCCTACGCCGGGGCTGACACTCTATACTGTATCCCTACGCCGGGGCTGACACTCTATACTGTATCCCTACGCCGGGGCTGACACTCTATACTGTATCCCTACGCCGGGGCTGACACTCTATACTGTATCCCTACGCCGGGGCTGACACTCTATACTGTATCCCTACGCCGGGGCTGACACTCTATACTGTATCCCTACGCCGGGGCTGACACTCTATACTGTATCCCTACGCCGGGGCTGACACTCTATACTGTATCCCTACGCCGGGGCTGACACTCTATACTGTATCCCTACGCCGGGGCTGACACTCTATACTGTATCCCTACGCCGGGGCTGACACTCTATACTGTATCCCTACGCCGGGGCTGACACTCTATACTGTATCCCTACGCCGGGGCTGACACTCTATACTGTATCCCTACGCCGGGGCTGACACTCTATACTGTATCCCTACGCCGGGGCTGACACTCTATACTGTATCCCTACGCCGGGGCTGACACTCTATACTGTATCCCTACGCCGGGGCTGACACTCTATACTGTATCCCTACGCCGATGCTGACACTCTATACTGTATCCCTACGCCGGGGCTGACACTCTATACTGTATCCCTACGCCGGGGCTGACACTCTATACTGTATCCCTATGCCGGGGCTGACACTCTATACTGTATCCCTACGCCGGGGCTGACACTCTATACTGTATCCCTACGCCGGGGCTGACACTCTATACTGTATCCCTACGCCGGGGCTGACACTCTATACTGTATCCCTACGCCGGGGCTGACACTCTATACTGTATCCCTACGCCGGGGCTGACACTCTATACTGTATCCCTACGCCGGGGCTGACACTCTATACTGTATCCCTACGCCGGGGCTGACACTCTATACTGTATCCCTACGCCGGGGCTGACACTCTATACTGTATCCCTACGCCGGGGCTGACACTCTATACTGTATCCCTACGCCGGGGCTGACACTCTATACTGTATCCCTACGCCGATGCTGACACTCTATACTGTATCCCTACGCCGGGGCTGACACTCTATACTGTATCCCTACGCCGGGGCTGACACTCTATACTGTATCCCTATGCCGGGGCTGACACTCTATACTGTATCCCTATGCCGGGGCTGACACTCTATACTGTATCCCTATGCCGGGGCTGACACTCTACTACTAAATAAACTATACTTTCACTTTGCCCGCTCTGCCACTCACTTTCAGCCTCTGCCCCACCCCCTCTCTCCCCCCCGCCCCTCATATCTCTGCCCCCCCCTCATATCTCTGCCCCCCCCCCTCATATCTCTGCCCCCCCCTCATATCTCTGCCCCCCCCCTCTCTCCCCCCGCCCCTCATATCTCTCCCCCCGCCCCTCATATCTCTCCCCCCGCCCCTCATATCTCTCCCCCCGCCCCTCTCTAGGGGAGATGTGAGCAGACAGCATACTGAGGGAGGGGGCGGAGACCTGCACAGTGAGGCCACACCCCCCTCGCTTTGAGAGGAATTCAGACTAGTGAACTAAATTAAAAATGTAATAAAAAATGTATAAATAAATAAAGTTGCTAGACACATAAAAATTAGATGTACATGGTCAGGATTAGGTACTGAGTGATATATAAAAAAAAAAATTGTTGTTTGATCTGACGGGTACATTTTAAGGGTACGTTCACACGGATGGATTACCTGCAGATTTTCCGCTGCGGATTTACTGAGGAAAATCCACCGCGGATTTTACTACCATTGACTTCAATGTGTCAGCAAAAAATCTGTTATAGAGGCAGATTTGCAGATTTTCCTTCAGACCTATTGAAGTCAATGGCAGCAAAAGGCTGTCTGGGCATGCTGGGAGTTGTAGTTTTGCAATAGCTGGAGGCACCCTGGTTGGGAAACACTGGGTTAAGGAATACGGATCCATACAATACCTAAGTAACATGTAAGTATGTATCCAATATCTACACAATGTTAAAAAATGCACAAACAATCGCATAGCAACGTGGCACGTAATATTAGCAAACGACAGTGCGGCAAAATACATCACCGACGACGGTAAGTTGTGGTGGAGACGGGTCCAGCGTGAACGTACACAGGCTAAAGATATTGGGGAAGCAACCATCAAATTGCTTCTTTCCTGTGAGTCCTATTTAGAAATGAAAGCAGCGATCTGATTGGTTGCTATGGGCAACTGCACCACTCTTCCTCTTCACAGGTTATGACGACTATCCCCCATAGTCGCCCATCAGTCATGACGCAGAGATTTTCCCACCACTTTCGCAACATCACAACCAAACTGCAGCATTTTCCGATTGACAACAATTTAAGCAAAAACAGCACAAAATGACAATGACATGTGATCAGGGCCAGGACTAACGCAGCATGGCGCTCCTGTATAGCAATTCCTTAAAGGGACTGTAGTCGCGCTGTAACACACGAGCTGCCATGACCGCGAGCAGACAGTCAACTGGAATTACTCGTATTCACACTCCATGTCCCCTCCAGTATTGCTCCCCAGTATTATACTCCATGTCCCCTCCAGCATTGCTCCCCAGTATTATACTCCATGTCCCCTCCAGTATTGCTCCCCAGTATTATACTCCATGTCCCCTCCAGTATTGCTCCCCAGTATTATACTCCATGTCCCCTCCAGCATTGCTCCCCAGTATTATACTCCATGTCCCCTCCAGCATTGCTCCCCAGTATTATACTCCATGTCCCCTCCAGCATTGCTCCCCAGTATTATACTCCATGTCCCCTCCAGCATTGCTCCCCAGTATTATACTCCATGTCCCCTCCAGTATTGCTCCCCAGTATTATACTCCATGTCCCCTCCAGCATTGCTCCCCAGTATTATACTCCATGTCTCCTCCAGTATTGCTCCCCAGTATTATACTCCATGTCCCCTCCAGTATTGCTCCCCAGTATTATACTCCATGTCTCCTCCAGCATTGCTCCCCAGTATTATACTCCATGTCTCCTCCAGTATTGCTCCCCAGTATTATACTCCATGTCCCCTCCAGCATTGCTGCCCAGCATTATACTCCATGTCCCCTCCAGTATTGCTCCCCAGCATTATACTCCATGTCTCCTCCAGCATTGCTCCCCAGTATTATACTCCATGTCTCTTGGAGTATTACTCCCCAGCATTATACTCCATGTCCCCTCGAGCATTGCTCCCCAGTATTATACTCCATGTCTCCTCGAGTATTGCTCCCCAGTATTATACTCCATGTCCCCTCCAGCATTGCTCCCCAGCATTATACTCCATGTCCCCTCCAGCATTGCTCCCCAGTATTATACTCCATGTCCCCTCCAGCATTGCTCCCCAGTATTATACTCCGTGTCTCCTCCAGTATTGCTCCCAGTATTATACTCCATGTCTCCTCCAGTATTGCTCCCCAGTATTATACTCCATGTCCCCTCCAGCATTGCTCCCCAGTATTATACTCCATGTCCCCTCCAGTATTGCTCCCCAGTATTATACTCCATGTCCCCTCCTGTATTGCTCCCCAGTATTATACTCCATGTCCCCTCCTGTATTGCTCCCCAGTATTATACTCCATGTCCCCTCCAGCATTGCTCCCCAGTATTAATACTCCATGTCCCCTCCAGCATTGCTCCCCAGTATTATACTCCATGTCTCCTCCAGCATTGCTCCCCAGTATTATACTCCATGTCCCCTCCAGCATTGCTCCCCAGTATTATACTCCATGTCCCCTCCAGCATTGCTCCCCAGTATTATACTCCATGTCCCCTCCAGCATTACTCCCCAGTATTATACTCCATGTCCCCTCCAGCATTACTCCCCAGTATTATACTCCATGCCCCCTCCAGCATTGCTCCCCAGTATTATACTCCATGTCCCCTCCAGCATTGCTCCCCAGTATTATACTCCATGTCCCCTCCAGTATTGCTCCCCAGTATTATACTCCATGTCCCTTCCAGTATTGCTCCCCAGTATTATACTCCATGTCTCCTCCAGTATTGCTCCCCAGCATTATACTCCATGTCTCCTCCAGTATTGCTCCCCAGCATTATACTCCATGTCCCCTCCAGCATTGCTCCCCAGTATTATACTCCATGTCTCCTCCAGCATTGCTCCCCAGTATTATACTCCATGTCTCCTCCAGCATTGCTCCCCAGTATTAATACTCCATGTCCCCTCCAGCATTGCTCCCCAGTATTATACTCCATGTCTACTCCAGCATTACTCCCCAGTATTATACTCCATGTCTCCTCCAGCATTGCTCCCCAGTATTATACTCCATGTCCCCTCCAGCATTGCTCCCCAGTATTAATACTCCATGTCCCCTCCAGCATTGCTCCCCAGTATTATACTCCATGTCTCCTCCAGCATTGCTCCCCAGTATTATACTCCATGTCTCCTCCAGCATTGCTCCCCAGTATTATACTCCATGTCCCCTCCAGCATTGCTCCCCAGTATTATACTCCATGTCCCCTCCAGCATTACTCCCCAGTATTATACTCCATGTCCCCTCCAGCATTACTCCCCAGTATTATACTCCATGCCCCCTCCAGCATTGCTCCCCAGTATTATACTCCATGTCCCCTCCAGCATTGCTCCCCAGTATTATACTCCATGTCCCCTCCAGTATTGCTCCCCAGTATTATACTCCATGTCCCTTCCAGTATTGCTCCCCAGCATTATACTCCATGTCTCCTCCAGTATTGCTCCCCAGCATTATACTCCATGTCCCCTCCAGCATTGCTCCCCAGTATTATACTCCATGTCTCCTCCAGCATTGCTCCCCAGTATTATACTCCATGTCCCCTCCAGCATTGCTCCCCAGTATTATACTCCATGTCCCCTCCAGCATTGCTCCCCAGTATTAATACTCCATGTCCCCTCCAGCATTGCTCCCCAGTATTATACTCCATGTCTCCTCCAGCATTACTCCCCAGTATTATACTCCATGTCTCCTCCAGCATTACTCCCCAGTATTATACTCCATGTCTCCTCCAGCATTGCTCCCCAGTATTATACTCCATGTCCCCTCCATCATTGCTCCCCAGTATTATACTCCATGTCCCCTCCAGCATTGCTCCCCAGTATTATACTCCATGTCCCCTCCAGTATTACTCCCCAGTATTATACTCCATGTCCCCTCCAGCATTACTCCCCAGTATTATACTCCATGCCCCCTCCAGCATTGCTCCCCAGTATTATACTCCATGTCCCCTCCAGTATTGCTCCCCAGTATTATACTCCATGTCCCCTACAGTATTGCTCCCCAGTATTATACTCCATGTCCCCTCCAGTATTGCTCCCCAGTATTATACTCCATGTCTCCTCCAGTATTGCTCCCCAGTATTATACTCCATGTCCCCTCCAGTATTGCTCCCCAGTATTATACTCCATGTCTCCTCCAGCATTGCTCCCCAGTATTATACTCCGTGTCTCCTCCAGCATTGCTCCCCAGTATTATACTCCATGTCCCCTCCAGTATTGCTCCCCAGTATTATACTCCATGTCTCCTCCAGTATTGCTCCCCAGTATTATACTCCATGTCCCCTCCAGTATTGCTCCCCAGTATTATACTCCATGTCCCCTCCAGTATTGCTCCCCAGTATTATACTCCATGTCCCTTCCAGTATTGCTCCCCAGCATTATACTCCATGTCCCCTCCAGCATTGCTCCCCAGTATTATACTCCATGTCTCCTCCAGCATTGCTCCCCAGTATTATACTCCATGTCTCCTCCAGCATTACTCCCCAGTATTATACTCCATGTCCCCTACAGTATTGCTCCCCAGTATTATACTCCATGTCCCCTCCAGCATTGCTCCCCAGTATTATACTCCATGTCCCCTCCAGCATTGCTCCCCAGTATTATACTCCATGTCCCCTCCAGTATTGCTCCCCAGTATTATACTCCATGTCTCCTCCAGTATTGCTCCCCAGTATTATACTCCATGTCCCCTCCAGCATTGCTCCCCAGTATTATACTCCATGTCCCCTGCAGCATTGCTCCCCAGTATTATACTCCATGTCCCCTGCAGCATTGCTCCCCAGTATTATACTCCATGTCCCCTCCTGTATTGCTCCCCAGTATTATACTCCATGTCCCCTACAGCATTGCTCCCCAGTATTAATACTCCATGTCCCCTCCAGCATTGCTCCCCAGTATTATACTCCATGTCTCCTCCAGTATTGCTCCCCAGTATTATACTCCATGTCTCCTCCAGCATTGCTCCCCAGTATTATACTCCATGTCCCCTCCAGCATTGCTCCCCAGTATTATACTCCATGTCCCCTCCAGCATTGCTCCCCAGTATTATACTCCATGTCCCCTCCAGTATTACTCCCCAGTATTATACTCCATGTCCCCTCCAGCATTACTCCCCAGTATTATACTCCATGCCCCCTCCAGCATTGCTCCCCAGTATTATACTCCATGTCCCCTCCAGTATTGCTCCCCAGTATTATACTCCATGTCCCCTACAGTATTGCTCCCCAGTATTATACTCCATGTCCCCTCCAGTATTGCTCCCCAGTATTATACTCCATGTCTCCTCCAGTATTGCTCCCCAGTATTATACTCCATGTCCCCTCCAGTATTGCTCCCCAGTATTATACTCCATGTCTCCTCCAGCATTGCTCCCCAGTATTATACTCCGTGTCTCCTCCAGCATTGCTCCCCAGTATTATACTCCATGTCCCCTCCAGTATTGCTCCCCAGTATTATACTCCATGTCTCCTCCAGTATTGCTCCCCAGTATTATACTCCATGTCCCCTCCAGTATTGCTCCCCAGTATTATACTCCATGTCCCCTCCAGTATTGCTCCCCAGTATTATACTCCATGTCCCTTCCAGTATTGCTCCCCAGCATTATACTCCATGTCCCCTCCAGCATTGCTCCCCAGTATTATACTCCATGTCTCCTCCAGCATTGCTCCCCAGTATTATACTCCATGTCTCCTCCAGCATTACTCCCCAGTATTATACTCCATGTCCCCTACAGTATTGCTCCCCAGTATTATACTCCATGTCTCCTCCAGCATTGCTCCCCAGTATTATACTCCATGTCCCCTCCAGCATTGCTCCCCAGTATTATACTCCATGTCCCCTCCAGTATTGCTCCCCAGTATTATACTCCATGTCTCCTCCAGCATTGCTCCCCAGTATTATACTCCATGTCTACTCCAGCATTACTCCCCAGTATTATACTCCATGTCCCCTCCAGCATTGCTCCCCAGTATTATACTCCATGTCCCCTCCAGTATTGCTCCCCAGTATTATACTCCATGTCCCCTCCAGTATTGCTCCCCAGTATTATACTCCATGTCCCCTCCAGTATTGCTCCCCAGTATTATACTCCATGTCCCCTCCAGTATTGCTCCCCAGTATTATACTCCATGTCCCCTCCAGCATTGCTCCCCATGATCCATGCCGCACGTCCTCCCTGCTATTACGTGTCCCGTGCATGCCGTACATGAGTCCGCCGTAAAGTAGGAGGGGACGCGGGTTATTACCGGCAGCTCGGCCGTTGCTCCTTACGGTCCACGTTGCTGCTGTTGCCGCCGCTGGCTCCGGGCTCCCGGGGGTCTCCGCTCTGCTCTCCCCCCACAGCGCGCACACACAACAGCAGGACGGACTTGGACGTTCACCGCATTGTTTGCATTCCATTGCGATCACGTGTCCAGTGCTCCCTGCGTCATCTCACTGCCTGGCGACGATTGGACGAGGCTCACAAGGGGCGGGGCCCTGACTGAGGGTTGCGCTGGACTGTGGAGAAAGATGAAGGACCTGCGTTGATGTCATGACCATGTGATCAGTCACGTGTGTGTGAGGAGTGAGGCTGTGCTTTCCTGATAGCTTGACGGTGTACTAGTGACACTCGGCACTGTATGCACGGGAATTACCTATTGACTGCACATCGATAGTCCTTTAGTGCAGTGTTTCCTAGCCCGGCTGCCTCCAGCTGTTGCCAAACTACAACTCCCAGCATGCCCGGACAGCCGAAGGCTGTCCGGGCATGCTGGGAGTT
This sequence comes from Hyla sarda, assembly GCF_029499605.1. NCBI lineage: Eukaryota > Metazoa > Chordata > Amphibia > Anura > Hylidae > Hyla > Hyla sarda. The sequence continues at coordinate 47,854,832 of NC_079190.1, forward strand.
GTAGTTTGGCAACAACTGGGGGCACTCTGTTTGGAAAACACTTTATCTAGTGGGACAATAAACTTACAGCAAAAAAATAATTAGAATTTTTGCGTTTTTGTTTTTTCCTCAGGTAATTTATATTTTTCCATCCAGAGACCCATATGAGGGCTTGTGTATTGTGCGACCAATTATACTCTGTAATGACATCACAAATTTTACCATAAAATGTAAGGCACAACCATAAAAAATATTATTTGTGGTGGGAAATTAAAACCGCTATTTTGCAAATTATTATTATTATAATTTTTTTTTTTTTTTTGGGGGGGGGGGGGGGGTAGTTTGTGTTTACATACTGTATTTCACGGTAAAACTGACAGGTTCTCTGTATCCTGTGGGTCAGCACGATTAAAAAGATACACATGTTTACATGCTTTACTATTATTGTACTGCTTAAAAAAAACAACATTTTTTTTTTCATTTTTACACTTTTTGTTTTTTTCCTCCTCACCTTCTAAAATTTTGTTTATTTTTTGTTAGTTTTTTTTAATGGGAAAACTTGCGGTTTTCATACTTGTGATGAGGGTGTGATGCAGGCAGATGGAACTACCCTAGGGGCAGATGACATTAACTCTTTGTGTTCGTGACACCAGGGCATGGTTTATTCTCTACACCACCCGAAGGAATACCGCTGGATCCTGGGCTAGGCACAGGGGCAAATAATGACTCCGACACCAAGTTACGGAACAACGTCAGCTTTACTGAGTTAGATAGATGTAACCGTCTATACAGCTTGGCTAAGCCAAAGGAGGTGACCAGTGACTTCAGAAAACTTAGGGCTTGCTGGGACTTAAAATGGACTTGGACAATTTGGATGCAGGCCACACTGACTTGGGACAGGATGACTTGGAGTGACTTGACTATGACAGACTATGACTGACTTCACCACTTCTGTAACTTACCAGGCTTTGACTTGACCTGTGGGGCAATGGACTTGAGAACTCCAGACACACACCTAGGACTTGACCTCACTGTTCCTCAGCTTAGCAGGAAGAGAGCGAGCAGAGGCTCCACCCAGGGCTTATATGGGGGAGACTAGGAGGGGTCCCATAGGTCACCCTTAGGTCACATGGTCAATGATACCTCACTAGGTTACAATCACATGACAACAGGTTAATCACATGTTAACTATTCTTAAAGCCATAACACTTTTATATACAATACACAGCATAAAGATCTTTCAGCTCATAGTCACACTGGGCCTGGCGTAGACGGGTTGGTACCTTTTTACGCCGGAAGGTAGTCCAACAGATCCCCCATGACTCGACTTTCATCTTGAAGAGTCTTCCAGGTGTATAGGTCTTCTTTCGGACCTGGGTTCACGGTCCATCAGGGCGGTCACAATATTCTGGTGCACAAACCGTTGATAAAATGGGGTCATCTCCACGTCTTCCCACAAGTCTTCGACAGGTGGTTCTTCGCCGGGAGTCATTTGCGATAATACATCGGCATTGACCTTTGACTTGCCTCTTCTGTACTTGATAGTGAAGCTGTATTTGGCCAATCTTGAAGCCCATCACTGTTCAATGGCACCCAACTTATCAGTGTTCAGGTGGGCCAAAAAATTATTATCCGTGTAGACAGTGAATGGCGTGGCAGCCAAATCGTCTTTGAACTTTTCAGTCACGGCCCACACCAGGACGAGAAGTTCCAATGTGAATGAGCTGTAATTAGCATTGTTCTTCTCTGCTCCTCGCAGTTTATGACTGGTGTGGTGACTGGGGTGTTGCAATGGTGAATGAAGGGTCTGGTGATATTAACCCTTAATCGTCGTGAAGCCAGGGTGGGGTTTGCTTGATAGTAATGTTCCTGCCCACAGATGGCAGGGATAATAAACAGAATGTTCACAACAGATTTTATGAAGTAACAAGAAAAACTTTACTTTAACTGGTATGCAACAGTCTTTACAATTAGATCAAGTAGAAAGAGTATAAGTCCGGCACTGCTATGCAGGTGAAGGCAATATACTGAGTCATGTGGTATCCGCTATGTCAGGCATAGGTAGAGAATAGACGGTGTGTGCTATGTCGGGGTGTTGGTTAGGAAAGCACATATCGCTTGACAGAATCGGAACAATGTAGAAATAGACCGCACTCACCCGATCAACGTGCACAGGTTTCTTTATTCCGTTGAACATAAAACGTTGAACACAGAAGGACTAGTGGTCGGCAGGAACGCCAGGGGACAGGAGGTGTAGTTACAGCTGTTTCACAGGAACGCAGCCCGCTTCGTCAGACTACGCCCCCCTGATGACGCGTCGCAGGTTATATACACACCCACAGTTACGTCAGCAGAGGAGCGTTGCACACAGATAAGTGACTTAAAACCTTAGAAAAGTAGAAAAACCTTTAAAATCAACAACTCTCTGCAAAAATCGATGACATATATGAACTTACAACTACTATTTATAGAAATACACTAAAATCTAGCTTGTCATTAAGTCCAAGATTACCTTGGGCATCCGTGCGCAGGATGAACTCCGCCTCCGTGCGCAGTAATAGCTTTTTCCTATCAATCCCATCTTTGGGCATTATTCTCTTTATCCCAAAGAATTTTAATGCAGCCGGGTCATTATTATGGGTAGTTTTGAGATGTTCCAGGACCCGAGGGCACCCCTTTCCTGAACGAACTGAATAAAGATGTTCTCTGAATCTGATGTTTAGCGATCTTGTGGTGCTACCTATATAGTAGCGACCACAGTCGCAAAACATACAGTAAATGATATGATTCATTTTACAATTGATAAATTCCCTCACTTTAATTTGTATGCCTCCAATAGTGAAGATTTTTCCTACTTTGAGTTTAGGGCACCATTTGCAGTTCCCACAGCGGAAATTTCCGCACGTTCTGGGGCCACTTAGCCAGCTCATGTTCTCCTTACTGGAGTATTTGCTACTGGTTAAGATGTCGCCTAAATTTGTGACTCTTTTGTAGGAGATGAGCGGTTTATTGTCAAATTGTTCGGATAGAATTGTTACGCCGAGCGCTCCGGGTCCCCGCTCCTCCCCGGAGCGCTCGCTACACTCTCTCCGCTGCAGCGCTCCGGTCAGATCCACTGACCCGGGGCGCTGCGATTCTGCTGCCAGCCGGGATGCGATTCGCGATGCGGGTAGCGCCCGCTCGCGATGCGCACCCCGGCTCCCGTACCTGACTCGCTCTCCCTCGGTCCTGTCCCGGCGCGCGCGGCCCCGCTCCCTAGGGCGCGCGCGCGCCGGGTCTTTGCGATTTAAAGGGCCACTGCGCCGCTGATTGGCGCAGTGATTCCAATTAGTGTCTTCACCTGTGCACTTCCCTATATCACCTCACTTCCCCTGCACTTCCCTGCCGGATCTTGTTGCCATTGTGCCAGTGAAAGCGTTCCTTGTATGTTCCTAGCCTGTGTTCCAGACCTCCTGCCGTTGCCCCTGACTACGATCCTTGCTGCCTGCCCCGACCTTCTGCTACGTCCGACCTTGCTTCTGTCTACTCCCTTGTACCGCGCCTATCTTCAGCAGCCAGAGAGGTTGAGCCGTTGCTAGTGGATACGACCTGGTCACTACCGCCGCAGCAAGACCATCCCGCTTTGCGGCGGGCTCTGGTGAAAACCAGTAGTGACTTAGAACCGTTCCACTAGCACGGTCCACGCCAATCCCTCTCTGGCACAGAGGATCCACTACCTGCCAGCCGGCATCGTGACAGTAGATGCGGCAATGGATCCCGCTGAAGTTCCTCTGCCAGTTGTCGCTGACCTCACCACGGTGGTCGCCCAGCAGTCACAACAGATAGCGCAACAAGGCCAACAGCTGTCTCAACTGACCGTTATGCTACAACAGTTACTACCACAGCTTCAGCAGTCATCTCCTCCGCCAGCTCCTGCACCTCCTCCGCAGCGAGTGGCCGCTCCTGGGCTACGCCTATCCTTGCCGGATAAATTTGATGGGGACTCTAAGTTTTGCCGTGGCTTTCTTTCCCAATGTTCCCTGCATCTGGAGATGATGTCGGACCTGTTTCCCACTGAAAGGTCTAAGGTGGCTTTCGTAGTCAGCCTTCTGTCCGGAAAAGCCCTGTCATGGGCCACACCGCTCTGGGACCGCAATGATCCTGTCACTGCCTCTGTACACTCCTTCTTCTCGGAAGTCCGAAGTGTCTTTGAGGAACCTGCCCGAGCCTCTTCTGCTGAGACTGCCCTGTTGAACCTGGTCCAGGGTAATTCTTCCGTTGGCGAGTATGCCGTACAATTCCGTACTCTTGCTTCAGAATTGTCCTGGAATAATGAGGCCCTCTGCGCGACCTTTAAAAAAGGCCTATCCAGCAACATTAAAGATGTTCTGGCCGCACGAGAAATTCCTGCTAATCTACATGAACTTATTCACCTAGCCACTCGCATTGACATGCGTTTTTCCGAAAGGCGTCAGGAGCTCCGCCAAGATATGGACTCTGTTCGCACGAGGCGTTTCTTCTCCTCGGCTCCTCTCTCCTCTGGTCCCCTGCAATCTGTTCCTGTGCCTCCCGCCGTGGAGGCTATGCAGGTCGACCGGTCTCGCCTGACACCTCAAGAGAGGACACGACGCCGCATGGAGAACCTCTGCCTGTACTGTGCTAGTACCGAACACTTCCTGAGGGATTGTCCTATCCGTCCTCCCCGCCTGGAAAGACGTCCGCTGACTCCGCACAAAGGAGAGACAGTCCTTGATGTCTACTCTGCTTCTCCACGTCTTACTGTGCCTGTGCGGATGTCTGCCTCTGCCTTCTCCTTCTCTACCGTGGCCTTCTTGGACTCTGGATCTGCAGGAAATTTTATTTTGGCCTCTCTCGTCAACAGGTTCAACATCCCAGTGACCAGTCTCGCCAGACCCCTTTACATCAATTGTGTAAACAATGAAAGATTGGACTGTACCATACGCTTCCGCACGGAGCCCCTTCTAATGAGCATCGGATCTCATCACGAGAGGATTGAACTTTTGGTCCTCCCCAATTGCACCTCGGAAATTCTCCTTGGACTTCCCTGGCTTCAACTTCATTCCCCAACCCTGGATTGGTCCACTGGGGAGATCAAGAGTTGGGGGCCCTCTTGTTCCAAGGACTGTCTAAGACCGGTTCCCAGTAACCCTTGCCGTGACTCTGTGGTTCCCTCAGTAACCGGTCTCCCTAAGGCCTATATGGACTTCGCGGATGTTTTCTGCAAAAAACAAGCTGAGACTCTACCTCCTCACAGGCCTTATGATTGCCCTATCGACCTCCTCCCGGGTACTACTCCACCCCGGGGCAGAATTTATCCTCTCTCTGCCCCAGAGACTCTTGCCATGTCTGAGTATGTCCAGGAAAATTTAAAAAAGGGCTTTATCCGTAAATCCTCCTCTCCTGCCGGAGCTGGATTTTTCTTTGTGTCCAAAAAAGATGGCTCCCTACGTCCTTGCATTGACTACCGCGGTCTTAATAAAATCACGGTTAAGAACCGCTACCCCCTACCCCTCATCTCTGAACTCTTTGATCGCCTCCAAGGTGCCCACATCTTTACTAAATTGGACTTAAGAGGCGCCTATAACCTCATCCGCATCAGAGAGGGGGATGAGTGGAAAACGGCGTTTAACACCAGAGATGGACACTTTGAGTATCTGGTCATGCCCTTTGGCCTGTGCAACGCCCCTGCTGTCTTCCAAGACTTTGTCAATGAAATTTTTCGTGATCTGTTATACTCCTGTGTTGTTGTATATCTGGACGATATCCTAATTTTTTCTGCCAATCTAGAAGAACACCGCCAGCATGTCCGTATGGTTCTTCAGAGACTTCGTGACAATCAACTCTATGCCAAAATTGAGAAATGCCTGTTTGAATGCCAATCTCTTCCTTTTCTAGGATATTTGGTCTCTGGCCAGGGACTACAAATGGATCCAGACAAACTCTCTGCCGTCTTAGATTGGCCACGCCCCTCCGGACTCCGTGCTATCCAACGCTTTTTGGGGTTCGCCAATTATTACAGGCAATTTATTCCACATTTTTCTACCGTTGTGGCTCCTATCGTGGCTTTAACCAAAAAAAATGCCGATCCCAAGTCGTGGCCTCCTCAAGCGGAAGACGCCTTTAAACGACTCAAGTCTGCCTTTTCTTCGGCTCCCGTGCTCTCCAGACCTGACCCTTCCAAACCCTTCCTATTGGAGGTTGATGCCTCCTCAGTGGGAGCTGGAGCTGTTCTTTTACAAAAAAATTCTTCCGGGCATGCTGTCACTTGTGGTTTTTTTTCTAGGACCTTCTCTCCGGCGGAGAGGAACTACTCCATCGGGGATCGAGAGCTTCTAGCCATTAAATTAGCACTTGAGGAATGGAGGCATCTGCTGGAGGGATCAAGATTTCCAGTTATTATTTACACCGACCACAAGAACCTCTCCTACCTCCAGTCTGCCCAACGGCTGAATCCTCGCCAGGCCCGGTGGTCTCTGTTCTTTGCCCGATTTAATTTTGAGATTCACTTTCGTCCTGCCGATAAGAACATTAGGGCCGATGCTCTCTCTCGTTCCTCGGATGCCTCAGAAGTTGAACTCTCTCCGCAACACATCATTCCACCTGACTGCCTGATCTCCACTTCTCCAGCCTCCATCAGGCAAACTCCTCCAGGAAAGACCTTTGTTTCTCCACGCCAACGCCTCGGAATCCTCAAATGGGGTCACTCCTCCCATCTCGCTGGTCATGGGGGCATCAAGAAATCTGTGCAACTCATCTCCCGCTTCTATTGGTGGCCGACTCTGGAGACGGATGTTGTGGACTTTGTGCGAGCCTGCACTATCTGTGCCCGGGATAAGACTCCTCGCCAGAAGCCCGCTGGTTTTCTTCATCCCCTGCCTGTCCCCGAACAGCCTTGGTCTCTGATTGGTATGGATTTTATTACTGATTTACCCCCTTCCCGTGGCAACACTGTTATTTGGGTGGTCGTTGATCGATTCTCCAAAATGGCACATTTCATCCCTCTTCCTGGTCTTCCTTCAGCGCCTCAGTTGGCTAAACAATTTTTTGTACACATTTTTCGTCTTCACGGGTTGCCTACGCAGATCGTCTCGGATAGAGGCGTCCAATTTGTGTCTAAATTCTGGAGGGCTCTCTGTAAACAACTCAAGATTAAATTAAATTTTTCTTCTGCATATCATCCCCAGTCCAATGGACAAGTAGAAAGAATTAACCAAGTCTTGGGTGATTATTTGCGACATTTTGTTTCCTCCCGCCAGGATGACTGGGCAGATCTCCTTCCATGGGCCGAATTCTCGTATAACTTCAGAGTCTCTGAATCTTCCTCCAAATCCCCATTTTTCGTGGTGTACGGCCGTCACCCTCTTCCCCCCCTCCCTACCCCCTTGCCCTCTGGTCTGCCCGCTGTGGATGAAATTTCTCGTGACCTTTCCATTATATGGAGAGAGACCCAAAATTCTCTCTTACAGGCTTCTTCACGCATGAAGAGGTTCGCGGATAAGAAAAGAAGAGCTCCTCCCGTTTTTTCCCCTGGAGACAAGGTATGGCTCTCCGCTAAATATGTCCGCTTCCGTGTCCCTAGCTACAAGTTGGGACCACGCTATCTTGGTCCTTTCAAAATTTTGTGTCAAATTAATCCTGTCTCTTACAAACTTCTTCTTCCTCCTTCTCTTCGTATCCCTAATGCCTTTCACGTCTCTCTTCTTAAACCACTCATCCTCAACCGTTTTTCTCCCAAATCTGTTCCTCCCACTCCTGTTTCCGGCTCCTCGGACATCTTCTCTGTCAAAGAGATCTTAGCCTCTAAAAAGGTCAGAGGGAAAACTTTTTTTTTAGTGGACTGGGAGGGTTGTGGTCCTGAAGAGAGATCCTGGGAACCTGAGGACAACATCCTAGATAAAAGTCTGCTCCTCAGGTTCTCAGGCCCTAAAAAGAGGGGGAGACCCAAGGGGGGGGGGTACTGTTACGCCGAGCGCTCCGGGTCCCCGCTCCTCCCCGGAGCGCTCGCTACACTCTCTCCGCTGCAGCGCTCCGGTCAGATCCACTGACCCGGGGCGCTGCGATTCTGCTGCCAGCCGGGATGCGATTCGCGATGCGGGTAGCGCCCGCTCGCGATGCGCACCCCGGCTCCCGTACCTGACTCGCTCTCCCTCGGTCCTGTCCCGGCGCGCGCGGCCCCGCTCCCTAGGGCGCGCGCGCGCCGGGTCTTTGCGATTTAAAGGGCCACTGCGCCGCTGATTGGCGCAGTGATTCCAATTAGTGTCTTCACCTGTGCACTTCCCTATATCACCTCACTTCCCCTGCACTTCCCTGCCGGATCTTGTTGCCATTGTGCCAGTGAAAGCGTTCCTTGTATGTTCCTAGCCTGTGTTCCAGACCTCCTGCCGTTGCCCCTGACTACGATCCTTGCTGCCTGCCCCGACCTTCTGCTACGTCCGACCTTGCTTCTGTCTACTCCCTTGTACCGCGCCTATCTTCAGCAGCCAGAGAGGTTGAGCCGTTGCTAGTGGATACGACCTGGTCACTACCGCCGCAGCAAGACCATCCCGCTTTGCGGCGGGCTCTGGTGAAAACCAGTAGTGACTTAGAACCGTTCCACTAGCACGGTCCACGCCAATCCCTCTCTGGCACAGAGGATCCACTACCTGCCAGCCGGCATCGTGACAAGAATAGGGTCACTCTGGATTAGGTACCAATGCTTGTGGATACTTTGCTTTATCTTCTCAGCCATCGGGCTATGTGTGAATGTAAAGCAAAATCTTCTATTGTTATTTTTTAATTTTTGCTGGCTTTTTTTTAGAGTTTTGTGAACCACTATTTTGTAAAAGGAAATTTCTATTTTGTCTGTTGGGCCTATTTTAAGCTGTCTGTAGAATCAGAGGTGGATAACCTCTTTCTGGCAGTCGTGTGGTGAGTTCTTTGGCTTGCTTTTCAAAGCTACTCTGAGTGTCATTTATTCTTCGCAAGAGATTATGCAGTCTTTCGGAGGATGCAGGTTCCTCACAGGTTTTGCTGGGACTTGAAATAATGAGCTTTTTCATGCAGGCCACTGTGCTACTAATTATAAGATTAGCTGGTAGTAGTCACACAGGATTTGATAGGTTGAGCTTTGTAACTCACAGTTTAGTGGCTGCTGGTTCTTTCAGGCTTTGGCCTAGATGAATTGAATTAAGGTATGCTGATTGTGTTTCTTTAGTGTCCAGGTCTCAAGAGCAGGAACTAAGTTCATTGGCCAGCAAACCTGTAAGTCCTGAACCCAGTGAACTCTGGGTACATCACATGACCCAGTAAGGTCCTTAAACAATTATACATCACAACTGTACATCACATGACCCGGGAAAGGTCCTATACATTTATATTTCCTATACATTAAATAATATATCAACATCGGAGAGCCTTATGGAAATGAAGGGACTCTGGCTGAGGGGACTTTAGACAGGGACAGGACCAGGTCCTGTACCGGGACACCACACTGGCATAAGCAATTACTCGCTCTTGTCCATCCTTGACTTGGGACAGGACAGCTCCCAGACCTTCAAAACTGGCATCAGTGTATAGCCTGAATGGCTGATTGTAGTCTGGATATGCCAGGATGGGTGGTTCTATCAAGAAATGTATAAGTGCTTGGAACGCTGTCTCTTGCTCTTTGGCCCATTCAATAGGAAGTCTTCCATTATAATTCTCCTTCGCCCTAGACCGTAGGAGAGCTGTGAGGGGTTCCGCAATCTGGGCAAAGTGGGGAATGAAGCAGCGGCATAAGCCGGCAAATCCCAGGAAGCTCCTGACATATTTCACTGTGCGTGGGGTAGGCCAGTTCTTGACAGCATCCACCTTTTCAGGATTTGGCTGGACTCCCTCTGCGCTAACAACATGACCCAAGTAATGGACTTGAGGTTTCAGCCAATGACACTTTGACGGTTTAATCTTCAATCCATGCATGATTACAACTTGAAAGACGTCTGACAGATGACTGAGGTGTTCCTGGTAGGACTTGGAATACACAATGACATTGTCCAGGTACACTAAGACACTTTGAAAATTCAGATGGCTCAGGCACCTTTCCATCAGATGCTGGAACGTAGCGGGGGCATTACATAGCCCAAACGAAATACTTTTAAACTCGAACAACCCCATGGGTGTCACGAAGGCGATCTTCTCCCGATCCTCCACGGCCTTGGGCACTTGCTAATATCTACTGGTTAAGTCCAGGGTGAAGAAGTAAGCAGCTGATCCGAGGGCCGTGAATGGCTCCTCGATCCTTGGCAAAGGGTAAGCGTCCTTATGTGTGACATTGTTCAGTTTCCTGTAGTCGACACAGAAGCGGATGGTTCCATCTTTCTTCTTGACCAGGACAAGTGGCGCCGCCCAGGGACTCTGATTTTCTTGGATCACGTCTGCCTCTTTCATGTCGGCCAGCATTTTCTTGACAGTCTGGTACATGCCTGGCGCGACCGAACGGTGCCTTTCCTTGATAGGTCTTCAATACGAAGCCCGGAGTGACTTATACCCCTACAATGTGCCCTCCCTAAAAAATTACTTTTATTACATACAATTCAATACTTCAGAGACCTTAGGGCTTGCTAGGACTTATAGTGGACTTGGACAATTTGGATTCAGGCCACGCTGACTTGAGACAGGATGACTTGGACTGACTTAACTATGACAGGCTATGACTGACTTCACCCCTTCTGTAGCTTTCCAGGCTTTGACTTGACCTGTGGGTCAATGGACTTGAGAATCCGTGGCTGTTTGACTGACTTTAGGCCTCCTCTGGACTCCAGACACACACCTAAGACTTGACCTCACTGTTCCTCAGCTTTGCAGGAAGAGAGAGAGCTAGCTCCACCCAGGGCTTATATGGGGGAGACTAGGAGGGGTCCCATACAGGGCTCAAGTCCTGCAGGAATTCATGGGAACAGAGTTCTTGCACTTTTTGCAGAGCAGGAACACAGTTCCCATTAGTAGGAGTCCTGCAGGACATACCCTTAAAGGGGTGCTCCGCCCCTAGACATCTTAAACCCCTATCCAAAGTATAGGGGATAAGATGCCTGATCGCGGGGTCCCGCTGCTGGGGACCCCCACGATCTCGGCTGCGGCACCCCAGACATCCGGTGCACGGAGCGAGCTTCGCTCCGTGCCGGATGACTGGTGATGCGGGGCTGAGGCTCATGATGTCCCAGTAATGCCCTGTCAATACAAGTCTATGGGAGGGGGGTGACGTCATGAGCCTCCGGTGCTGCATCCAATGCTCTAAACGAACGCCGGGTGCAGCAGGGAGAATGTGGGGGTCTTCAGCAGCAGGAATCCCGGGATCAGACATCTTATCCCTATCCTTTGAAATCTGCACTTTTGGATAGGGTATAAGATGTCTAGTACCCCTTTAAGTGGAAATCTTGGGTGAGTTCCCACACTTTTGTTCCCAGGACTTGACCCCTGGTCCCATAGGTATCCTTAGGTCACATGGTCACTGATATCTCACTGGGTTACAATCACATGACAACAGGTTAATCACATGTTAACTATTCTTAAAGGCATAACACTTTTATATACAATACACAGCATAAAGATAACTGTACAAGGGGAAAAGGTGCAAGGGGGCCAAGGAGACACTGTAGGGAGGCTGCCTAACAGGGCAGCAAGGGTACAGGGGTGCAACTCCTGTACTGGGCAACCACATACTTTTATTATAGAAGGTTTTAAATCATATTTATTTTTTTTACACTATTTTTTAGTCCTTATAGGGGAATGTTACATGCAATCCTTAAGTTGCATACACTAAACAATGCTGTGTTATCAGTGCTCGACTGCTCCAGCCTACCATGGCTGAATGGAGCACAAGAGCATCGATTGGACGGCGAGGAGGCAGGTAAGGGCCCTCCCGCCGTCCTCTCAGTGGTTTGTGATTTCAATGTGGCAGTTCCGAAAAGCCCACTAAGCTAGCCGGGATGACTCACAAGGGGTCTGAGGATCTCATCTCGGTACCTAATGGCAATCAGGCGACCTCTGGCAAGCACATGGAGGGCTGTGCGGCCCCCCCCAAAGAAATGCCACCCCACACCATTGCTGACCCACCGCCAAACCGGTCATGCTGGAGGATGTTGCAGGCAGCAGAATGTTCTCCACGGCTTCTCCAGATTCTGTCACGTCTGTCACATGTGCTCAGTGTGCACCTGCTTTCATCTGTGAAGAGCACAGGGCGCCAGTGGCGAATTTGCCAATCTTGATGTTCTCTGGCAAATGACAAACGTCCTGCATTGTGTTGGGCTCTCACACCTCCCTTATGGAGTCTGTTTCTGACCGTTTGAGTGGACACAAGCACATTTGTGGCCTGCTGGAGGTCATTTTGCAGGGCTCTGGCAGTGCTCCTCCTGTTTCTCCTTGCACAAAGGCGGAGGTAGTGGTCCTGCTGCTGGGTTGTTACCCTCCTACTGCCTCCTCCACATCTCCTGATGTAGTGGCCTGTCTCCTGGTAGCGCCTCCATGCTCTGGACACTACGCTAACAGACACAGCAAACCTTCTTGCTACAGCTCGCATTGATGTGCCATCCTGAATGAGCTGCACTACCTGAGCCACTTGTGTGGGTTGTAGACTACGTCTCATGCAACCACTAGAGTGAAAGCACCGCCAGCATTCAAAAGTGACCAAAACACCAGCCAGGAAGCATAGGAATTGAGAAGTGGTCTGTGGTCACCACCTGCAGAACCACTCCTTTATTGGGAGTGTCTTGCTAATTGCTTATAATTTCCACCTGTTGTCTGTTCCATTTGCACAACAGCATGTGAAATTGATTGTCAATCAGTGTTGCTTCCTGAGTGGACAGTGTGATTTCACAGAAGTGTGATTGACTTGGAGTTACATTGAGTTGTGTTCCCTTTATTTATTTTTTTGAGCCATGTATTAAATTTGCGCATCAGATCTCCGTTCAGAGTCTAAGCAGTTAGGCCAAGACAATGGGTCAGCTCCCTGCGATCACATCGTGGGGAGCTGATCCGAAATCACTGCACCAAGAATGGTATTATTTTGGCCGTTTAAATACAATGGTCAGCTTTGATAATGACATCTTAAGATAAAATAGTTGGCAGCAACTAGAGATATAACTATAATTAAAGATGATTTGAAAAACATCAAAGAGAGGTGTTCTGAAATGGAAGAAAGGATATCTTCAGTAGAGGATGAAATGCAACTTGTGAAAGATCAGGTAGCAAAAATGATAAGTGAAAATAAAGCCCTGAAAGAAAAAACAACAGATTTAGAAGACCGCTCCAGAAGGAGCAATCTGAGAATTATAGGACTTCCAGAGAGAGTTGAGGGCAACGATTTAGCAAATTTCTTGCAAAAATGGATGCTATCACTTTGTGGAGAGCAAAAACGTTCGTAATTTTTTCCATATAGAAAGGGCACATAGAGTACCCAGCCAGCCTCTCCAAACTGGAAGTCGTCCAAGGACAATTATTGTAAAGCTGTTAAATGCCAGAGATAGGGATATTTTCTTACAGATAAAGGATATACCGTATTTTTCGCCGTAGAAGACGCACTTTTTCTTCCCCAAAACTGGGGGGAAAAAGTCGGTGCGTCTTATACGGCGAATACACCCCCATCGCGGCGGTCCCTGTGGCCATCAACGGCCGGGACCCGCGGCTAATACAGGACATCACCGATCGCAGAGATGCCCTGTATTAACCCTTCAGACGCGGCGATCAAAGCTGACCGCCGCGTCTGAAGGGAAAGTGACACTAACTGTTCAGTCGGGCTGTTCGGGACCGCCGCGATTTCACCGCGGTGGTCTCGAACAGCCCGACTGAATAGCCGGGTTAGTGCTTACAGGACACCGGGAGGGACCTTACCTTCCTCCTCGGTGTCTTCTCCGTTCAGGGATCCCCTGTATGGCCGGCGCTCTCCTTCCTCGTCGTCGCGTACATGCGTCGGCGTGCGTAACGACGTGATGACGGCGACGGAGAGCGAGGATACCCGGCCGGCAGCAGAGACGTTCCGGAGCGACGGGGACAGCGATGGAGCGACATCCAGGGCAGCGGTGAAGGGTCCGGAGCGGCGGGGACACGTGAGTATTAAATCCTATGCAGTGGTCTTCAATCTGCGGACCTCCAGATGTTGCAAAGCTACAACTCCCAGCATGCTCGGACAGCCAACGGCTGTCCGGGCATGCTGGGAGTTGTAGTTTTGCAACATCTGGAGGTCCGCAGGTTGAAGACCACTATTGGGTTCAAAATCTTTATTTTTTTAGATTTTGCTCCTAAAAATTGGGTGCGTCTTATACGCCGGTGCGTCCTATAGGACGAAAAATACGGTAATGTATGAAAATAGACGAATGATGGTTTTTCCCGACTATACAGTGGAGACACAGAGGAAAAGAGCTACATATAAAGAGGTTAAAAAAAGATTGCACCAAAATGGGGTCAAATTCTCACTATTATTCCCAGCAAGACTGCGCATCAGGTACAATGAGCAGAATTTTTTCTTTAATGAAATAAAGGAAGCATCCGAATGGATGGATAAACAAGGCCTTAAAAATACATTGGTAGAATAGAGATGGGGCCGACCACCAGGAATCATGAAAGGCAAGAGACTTGCCAATTTTGGGGCAAGTCATAAGGGGGGGAGGGATTGGGGTACCCCGCTTTTTTTTTTCTCCTCTCTCCCGTTTTCTCAACCCCTCACACCTTTTTTCCTTTTCTTTGTAAAGATTGCTCCCCCCAGTAAAGGATAATTAAAGAAACTCAGATGGGCACACGATTGTTGACCTGGAATATTAGAGTATTGGGATATAGGGTAAAGAGGATAGCAATTATGAAGGTTATAAAAAGTCATCTACCAGGGGTTATAGGGTTATTGGAGACACATTTAACAAATGAAACAACACACGTATTAAAAAAGAATTGGTGGTTTCACTCATGTTTTACATCACATGCTAGAGGAGTGTCAGTACTGATACACAAAAAGATAAAATGGGAATTATTTGGTAAATGTATAGATAAATATGGAAGATATGTAATATTGCACGGTAATTTAGAAGGTTTAATATGTATAATGGAGTTTGTGTATATACCACCCCCATATTCACATAGGGTTTTGGAAGAAATATTTGAATATTGCGGAAGGAAAAATAAATGTCCAATATTTATACAGGGTGATATGAATTGTGTAATGGAAGTAAAAATAGATAGGCTTAGAATTAATTTCACTAAAGGGGATTATAGGGGTTCACCTTTATTTAAATATTGTCAAGAAGCGGGACTGGTAGATTGGTGTAGAATGAAAAATCAAGAGAAGAAAATCTACTCCTGCTGGAACAAAACATGTCAACCCCTATCAGGGATAGATCTATGTCTTGCGAATAAAGAAGGATGTTTAAAAATAGAAAATATATGGTATTTGAATCGCTGTATATCAGACCACACACCATTAGAAATGATGGTTAATACCCAAACAATGATAATTAATGGAAAGAAAAAAATAAATCCATATTGGTTAGAACTGATAGATTTAAAAATGATAGAGGACCATCTAGAAGAGTTTTTCCGATTTAATTGGGACACAGCATCAGATCAGATGGTCTGGGATACAGCAAAGTCATTTTTAAGGGGAGAAGTAATGTGGGCTATATCAAAGAAGAGAAGGGAATTCAGGAAAAGGGAAACAGAATTAACATCGGAGGTGAGGGAGGCGGAAGATAATCATACTTTAGATCCATTTAAAACTGAAAAGCAGGAAGTATGGAGGGTTAAACAAGACAATTTGAATAGATACCTAATAGAAAAAAGCAAAAACAAGATAAAATTCCTGGGACAACAAAAGATACTGGATTCTGGTAAACCAAATAGGTGATTGATGAATATAATTCAAAATCAACAAAATAAATCTTATATTGCAAAAATATAAAGTGGAACAGGGAGGATATGTAAAGACCCCCAATGAGATCAGGGAGGAGTTTGCACAATACTATAAAAAGTTATATACATCAGAAATAAAACACTCAAAAGAAGATATAACAAAACATCTGGGGGATTTGGACCTACCCAGGCTGACAGAACAATAAAAAAAGGCATTGGGCGAACCAATAACGTTGGGCGAACTAGAAATGACACTAGATAGAATAAAGGTAAATACGTCTCCTTGGGGAGACGGATTCCCCTTTGAAATATACAGAAAGTTTAAAAAAATACTACTACCGGCATTACTCAGAACCATAAATAGTTCTTTAAGAGCAGGAATTCCCCCTAAATCAATGAGAGAAGCAATACAGTTCTGGCAACACGTTTGCAAAGTATAATCGGGGATCTGGTACATGAAGATCAATGTGGATTAATCCCAAACAGGATGACCAAACATAACATCTACAGAACCCTGGCCAACATATATTCAAGGTAATGAAGGGACCCACTCCATCCTGTCATTAGACACAAGCAAGGCGTTTGACAGGGTCGAGTGGGAATTTCTATGGGGAGTACTTGATAGATGTGGGTTTCAGAAGGAATATATAGACCTTGTTAAATTGTTATACACAGGGGTAGAGGCAAAAGTAAATATTGAGGGGAAAACATCAAAAATTTCAAGTTGACACGAGGCGCAAGACAGGGATGCCCCTTCTCCCCCCGTTATTTGCATTGGCAGTGGAACCGCTGGCAATAAGAGTCAGAACAGACCAACAGATTGATGGCTTTGGTATAGGGGGTAGAGGGAATAAAATAGCCCTATATGCCGATGATATATTGTTCTTCTTAGAAGACCCAGGAAAATCCTTGAATAGAGTAATGAAGGTGATTGGAGAATATGGAACATATGCGGGCTTGGTTATAAATTGGACAAAATCAGTATTGTTACCCATTGGAAAAGGGGAAATAGGGCAAGTGAAAGATTTAAGGGTCCTGGAGAGAGGAGAGAGATTTACCTATCTGGGTATCCAAATACCAGGGGTAATAAAGGAATACCATAAAATAAATACCCTTCCTCTAATAAAAAAAAAGATGGAAAATAAGGTCAGGGTGTGGAATGAGATTAATCTATCAAGGGCAGAAAGGATCTGTCACGATGCCGGCTGGCAGGAGGTGGATCCTCTGTGCCAGAGAGGGATAGCGAGGACCGTGCTAGTGGACCGGTTCTAAGACACTACTGGTTTTCACCAGAGCCCGCCGCAAAGCGGGATGGTCTTGCTGCGGCGGTAGTGACCAGGTCGTATCCACTAGCAACGGCTCACCTCTCTGGCTGCTGAAGATAGGCGCGGTACAAGGGAGTAGGCAGAAGCAAAGTCGGACGTAGCAGAAGGTCGGGGGCAGGCGGCAAGGTTCGTAGTCAGGGGAGATAGCAGAAGTTCTGGTACACAGGCTTTAAACACACAAAACGCTTTCACTAGGCACAAGGGCAACAAGATCCGGCAAGGAAGTGCATGGGAGGAGGATAGATATAGTCAGGGACCAGGTGGAAGCCAATTAAGCTAATTGGGCCAGGCACCAATCATTGGTGCACTGGCCCTTTAAGTCTCAGGGAGCTGGCGCGCGCGCGCCCTAGAGAGCGGAGCCGCGCGCGCCAGCACATGACAGCAGGGGACGGGAACGGGTAAGTGACCTGGGATGCGATTCGCGAGCGGGCGCGTCCCGCTGTGCGAATCGCATCCCCAACGGCCATGACAGAGCAGCGCTCCCGGTCAGCGGGACTGACCGGGGAGCTGCAGGGAGAAAGACGCCGTGAGCGCTCCGGGGAGGAGCGGGGACCCGGAGCGCTAGGCGTAACAGTACCCCCCCCCTTAGGTCTCCCCTTCTCTTTATCCGGTAACTGCCTCCCCTGGGATGAGGACACCGGGAAAGGATGGAGGGATTCCTCAACGGCAGGCAGAACAGCAGGAGTAGGAATGGGGAGAGAGGGCAGAGGGCGAGACCTGGCACGGGGCAGTGTGACACCAGGACGAGGGCCATGCGGGGACACAGGGGCTTGCCTGATGGGACTGGGAGGGGGGGAGAGGCATTTCCTGTGGCAGGCAGAGTCCTTAATGACCTTAGGGGGACCGGATACAGGAGGAACCACAGGGTCACGGCAGGGAGTACTGGGAACCGGTTGAAGGCAGTCCTTGGAACAAGAGGGGCCCCAACTCTTGATCTCCCCAGTGGACCAATCCAGGGTTGGGGAATGGTGTTGAAGCCAGGGTAGTCCAAGGAGAACTTCAGAAGTGCAATTAGGAAGGACCAAAAATACAATTTCCTCGTGATGAGGTCCGATGCACATTAGGAGGGGCTCCGTGCGGAAACGCACGGTGCAATCCAACTTGGCTCCGTTGACCGCGGAAACGTGGAGTGGCTTGACAAGACGGGTCACCGGAATGCGGAATTTATTCACTAAGGACTCCCGAATAAAATTCCCAGAAGCTCCAGAGTCCAGGCAGGCCACGGCTGAGAGGGAAGAGCTGGCTGAAGTAGAAATCCGAACAGGCACCGTGAGACGTGGAGAAGCCGACTTAGCATCAAGAGACGCCACACCCACGAGAGCTGGGTGCGAGCGTGCGTTTCCCAGACGTGGAGGACGGATTGGGCAATCCACCAAAAAATGTTCAGTACTGGCACAGTACAGACAAAGATTCTCTTCCTTACGGCGATTCCTCTCTTCCAGGGTCAGGCGAGACCGATCCACTTGCATGGCCTCCTCGGTGGGAGGCCTAGGCGCAGATTGCAGTGGAGACTGTGGGAGAGGTGTCCAGAGATCTAAGTCTTTTTCCTGGCGGAGCTCTTGATGCCTCTCAGAAAAACGCATGTCAATGCGAGTGGCTAGATGAATGAGTTCATGCAGGTTAGCAGGAGTCTCTCGTGCGGCCAGAACATCTTTAATGTTGCTGGATAGGCCTTTTTTAAAGGTCGCGCAGAGAGCCTCATTATTCCAGGATAGTTCAGAGGCAAGAGTACGGAATTGTATGGCGTACTCGCCAACGGAGGAATTACCCTGGACCAGGTTCAGCAGGGCAGTCTCAGCAGAAGAGGCTCGGGCAGGTTCCTCAAAGACACTTCGAATTTCCGAGAAGAAGGAGTGTACAGAGGCAGTGACGGGGTCATTGCGGTCCCAGAGCGGTGTGGCCCATGACAGAGCTTTTCCAGACAGAAGGCTGACTACGAAAGCCACCTTAGACCTTTCAGTAGGAAACTGGTCCGACATCATCTCCATGTGCAGGGAACATTGCGAAAGAAAGCCACGGCAAAACTTAGAGTCCCCATTAAATTTGTCCGGCAAGGACAGGCGGAGGCTAGGAGTGGCCACTCGCTGCGGAAGGGGTGCAGGAGCTGGCGGAGGAGATGGTTGTTGCTGCTGTAGCTGTGACTGTACTTGCTGTAGTTGTGACTGGAGTTGCTGTGTCATGGTGGTCAAGTACGACAGCTGGTGATCTTGTTGGGCGATCTGACGAGCTTGCTGGGCGACCAGCGTAGGGAGGTCAGCGACAACTGGCAGAGGAACTTCAGCGGGATCCATGGCCGGATCTACTGTCACGATGCCGGCTGGCAGGAGGTGGATCCTCTGTGCCAGAGAGGGATAGCGAGGACCGTGCTAGTGGACCGGTTCTAAGACACTACTGGTTTTCACCAGAGCCCGCCGCAAAGCGGGATGGTCTTGCTGCGGCGGTAGTGACCAGGTCGTATCCACTAGCAACGGCTCACCTCTCTGGCTGCTGAAGATAGGCGCGGTACAAGGGAGTAGGCAGAAGCAAAGTCGGACGTAGCAGAAGGTCGGGGGCAGGCGGCAAGGTTCGTAGTCAGGGGAGATAGCAGAAGTTCTGGTACACAGGCTTTAAACACACAAAACGCTTTCACTAGGCACAAGGGCAACAAGATCCGGCAAGGAAGTGCATGGGAGGAGGATAGATATAGTCAGGGACCAGGTGGAAGCCAATTAAGCTAATTGGGCCAGGCACCAATCATTGGTGCACTGGCCCTTTAAGTCTCAGGGAGCTGGCGCGCGCGCGCCCTAGAGAGCGGAGCCGCGCGCGCCAGCACATGACAGCAGGGGACGGGAACGGGTAAGTGACCTGGGATGCGATTCGCGAGCGGGCGCGTCCCGCTGTGCGAATCGCATCCCCAACGGCCATGACAGAGCAGCGCTCCCGGTCAGCGGGACTGACCGGGGAGCTGCAGGGAGAAAGACGCCGTGAGCGCTCCGGGGAGGAGCGGGGACCCGGAGCGCTAGGCGTAACAGGATCGTTATGATTAAGACTATAGTGTTGCCAAAATTTCTGTATATATTTGGAGCAGCCCCTCTCTGGTGTGAGAAAGGGGTCTTTAGTAAAATAATAGCCATGTTTAATGCCCTAATATGGGGAAGGAAAAGAACACAAATAAAAATAGACTATTTGTGTCAGGAGAGAGAAAAGGGTGGTTTAAATTTCCCAGATATACAAGGATGCTATTTAGCAATTCAAATGTATTTTTTGGTGGAATGGAGAAGATTTGGGCTATTTAAGAACATAATAGAAAATATTAAAGGAAACTATGAAAATATATTTCAGGTACTCAAGTCAGGACAACTAAGAGAAGGGGAATGGAATTTTTTTTTTTATAATTAAAGGAATTAGGATATATATGTGGGAGGGACAGGGACTGGGGGTTAATCAATGTATTTTAATAATTTATGAATGAAACTTTGAGAATGTAGATTTATATATTGTAAAAATAAAGAATAAAAAATAAAAAAAAGTTGGCAGCAGAGATTGCTCAATGCCGGTTATTAGGGACTCCAGTCGAGACGGGTCTTTCCAAGTATGGAGTTGAGTGCCACGTCCGCTCCATGCACCTTTAACAGCTTTAAGATGCATGTAAATCCATTGGTTGTTAAGGGGTTAAGCCCTCTTAGTTGTAAGGTGAAGCCTCTATGGATTGGACTTGATTTCCTAGGACATTCCACAGATGTTACATTGGCTTTAGACTGGGAACCATTCCTGAACAACTTTTTGCAGTGTGTCCCATTAGAGAATGCAGCTGAATAATTAATCGATACAATATTTAATTTGGTGGTACATTACATGTCAATTTAACACAAACATGAATGCCAAGAACCAAGGTTTCCCATCACACTGCCTCCTCCGGCTTGTCTTTTTCCTATAGTGCAACCTGGTGTCATTGCTTTCCCAAGTAAGCAAAGCGCGAGCATCTGGCTGTCCACATAATGTGATTCATCAAACTAGGCCACCTTCTTCTATTGCACCATGGTCCTATTAATATAGATACTTTCAGACAGCGGTCAGTATGGGGACTCTGACCAGTCTGTAACTATGAAGCCCCATACACAGCAAGCTGTGATGCCCTATGTGTTCTGATATCTTTTTTTCATAGCTATTGGTGACTTTTCCAGCTACAGCAGTTCGTCTATACATAGAACAGATCAGTATTAGCAATCATGGTATTGCTATGAATAGTCCCCTATGGGGACTATTCAAGTGTAAAAAAAAAAAATGTAAAAAAATGTAAAAGTAAAAGTAAAAAAAAAGTTAAAAATCCCCTCCCCCAATAAAAAAGTAACACGTCTGTTTTTTCCTATTTTACCCCCAGAAAGCGTAAAAAAAAATTTTATAGACATATTTGGTATTGCGTTACCGCACAAAACCCCTCTTAATGTGCATTGGACCCCATCACGAAATGATTGAATTTTTCGTCCTTCCCAACTGCACCTCTGAGGTCCTCCTCGGTCTGCCATGGCTCCAGCTTCATTCTCCCACCCTTGACTGGACCACCGGGGAGATCAAGAACTGGGACTCTGCTTGCCACAAGAGATGCCTCTCCCCCCCTCCCAGTCCCGTCAGGCAAGCCTCAGTGCCTCCTCCTACACCTGGTCCCCCCAAGGCTTATCTGGACTGTGCCTTGCCTCCTCATGGCCCCCGTCCTGGTGACACCCTGCCCCGTGCCAAGCTTCACCCTCTGCCCTCCCTCCCCATTCCCACTCCTGCTGTACTGCCTGCCTTTGAGGAAACCCTACATTCACTCCCGGTGTCCTCGTCCCAGGTAAAGCAGTTGCCGGACAAAAAAAGGGGGAGACCTAAGGGGGGGGGGGGTACTGTTACGCCGAGCGCTCCGGGTCCCTGCTCCTCCCCGGAGCGCTCACGGCATCTCTCTCCCTGCAGCGCCCCGGTCAGACCCGCTGACCGGGAGCGCTGCACTGACATTGCCGGCGGGGATGCGATTCGCATAGCGGGACGCGCCCGCTCGCGAATCGCATCCCAAGTCACTTACCCGTCCCGGTCCCCGGCTGTCATGTGCTGGCGCGCGCGGCTCCGCTCTCTAGGGCGCGCGCGCGCCAGCTCTCTGAGACTTAAAGGGCCAGTGCACCAATGATTGGTGCCTGGCCCAATTAGCTTAATTAGCTTCCACCTGCTCCCTGGCTATATCACATCACTTCCCCTGCACTCCCTTGCCGGATCTTGTTGCCTTGTGCCAGTGAAAGCGTTTAGTGTTGTCCAAGCCTGTGTTACCTGATCTCCTGCTATCCATATTGACTACGAACCTTGCCACCTGCCCCGACCTTCTGCTACGTCTGACCTTGCCTCTGCCTAATCCTTCTGTCCCACGCCTTCTCAGCAGTCAGCGAGGTTGAGCCGTTGCTAGTGGATACGACCTGGTTGCTACCGCCGCAGCAAGACCATCCCGCTTTGCGGCGGGCTCTGGTGAACACCAGTAGCCACGCCAATCCCTCGCTGACACAGTGGATCCACAACCTGTAAGCCGA
Organism: Hyla sarda; assembly: GCF_029499605.1. Lineage (NCBI taxonomy): Eukaryota > Metazoa > Chordata > Amphibia > Anura > Hylidae > Hyla > Hyla sarda. The sequence goes on from NC_079190.1 coordinate 47,877,513, forward strand.
ATCGTGACACGTACTAATTTGGTTAAAAAGTTTGTGATTTTTTTTAAGCGCAACAATAATATAAAAGTATATAATAATGGGTATCATTTTAATCGTATTGACCCTCAGAATAAAGAACACATGTCATTTTTACCATAAATTATACGGCGTGAAAACAAAACCTTCCAAAATTAGCAAAATTGCGTTTTTCGTTTTCATTTCCCCACAAAAATAGTGTTTTTTGGTTGCGCCATACATTTTATGATATAATGAGTGATGTCATTACAAAGGACAACTGGTCGCGCAAAAAACAAGCCGCATACTAGTCTGTGGATGAAAATATAAAAGAGTTATGGCGAGGAGGAAAAAATGAAAACGTAAAAATTTAATTGTCTGAGTCCTTAAGGCCAAAATGGGCTGAGTCCTTAAGGGGTTAACTATTTATTCAAATCTACAGGTAAACTATAAAATGGTGCTCAAAAGTGATCTTACATTGGCATACGTTTACTATTAATGGCCACTTGACATGCCAAGATGGAGAGTTGCATGCATTATGTATAGTTTATTATTCTCAGATACCCTGACCTTTCTATTTTGGAATGCACTGGATACCACTTTTATGATAAAGTATGTGATGGTATACTACTTACAATTTAAGTAATCCAAAATTGTGTAATATTATTGCACCATCATTGAAATGTCAGGGTTAGGAGCCAGTAAAATGCTTCTTGCCAGTGGGATTGCACAACCTTTGTGCTGAAACCTATTTGGAACCTTAGATAAAATCTGCATAAATGTTACCACTCTGCAATGGTCTATGAGGGAGAGTTATCAAGGGATTAAACCATCTTTTTTTGCTTAAAAAAGTCGCACAAAAAGTCACACGTGTGCCTAAGCAATTTTTTGTCCGACTTTTGTGGGTAAGCAAAAAAATATCAATCTGCCCTAACTAAGCAATTTTCAGTTTTTACTTTGCAGTGGTCCAGGATTTATCATTGCGAAAGTCGCACGTAAGCAAATAGAAGTCACAAACCCCCTTTAAAAAGTCGCAAGTGTAAGTGTGATAGCCTGGGGGAGTAGGGTATATGGGGTGTAGCTGTGCGGTAATTAAAGGGTGATTAACCCTTTCTATTCGTGACGCCAGGGTGAGGGCTCCTCTGCAATGCTTGTCCTACCGCCGCCCTTCCCAAGAGCGATAGGGAGGTAGGGAATAATTGAATGTGGAGAGTTTGCTGAAACATTCGGAAATTTAACTGAAGATTTTATGCAAGTTTCATAAATGAAACAGTCTCTATACAGGAACAGTCTCTTAGAGATTGACAGTGGTTGGGACCTTAAGAAATTGAGATTCCGGATGACACCAGTTTTTTTTTCGTTTTTGTTTAATGTTAATAAAATGGTCAATGAGGGCTTGTGAGGTAGTGTTTTTTGGAATAAAAGTTTTTTTAACCCCTTAACGACGCAGGACGTATATTTACGTCCTGCGCCGGCTCCCGCAATATGAAGCGGGATCGCGCCGCGATCCCGCATCATATCGCGTCTGTCCCGGCGCTAATCAACGGCCCGGACCCGCGGCTAATACCACACATCGCCGATCGCGGCGATGTGCGGTATTAACCCTTTAGAAGCGGCGGTCAAAGCTGACCGCCGCTTCTAAAGTGAATCTGAAAGTGACCCGGCTGCTCAGTCGGGCTGTTCGGGACCGCCGCGGTGAAATCGCGGTGTCCCGAACAGCTGACCGGACACCGGGAGGGCCCTTACCTGCCTCCCTGGTGTCCGATCGACGAATGACTGCTCCGTGACTGAGATCCAGGCAGGAGCAGTCAAGCGCCGATAATGCTGATCACAGGCGTGTTAATACACGCCAGTGATCAGCATAGGAGATCAGTGTGTGCAGTGTTATAGGTCCCTATGGGACCTATAACACTGCAAAAAAAAAGTGTTAATAAAGGTCATTTAACCCCTTCCCTAATAAAAGTTTGAATCACCCCCCTTTTCCCATAAAAAAAATAAAACAGTGTAAAAAAAAAATAAAATAAACATATGTGGTATCGTGCGTAAATGTCCGAACTATAAAAATATATCATTAATTAAGCCGTACGGTCAATGGCGTACGCGCAAAAAAATTCCAAAGTCCAAAAAAGCGTATTTTGGTCACTTTTTATAACATTAAAAAATGAATAAAAAGTGATAAAAAAGTCCGATCAAAACAAAACTCATACCGATAAAAACTTCAGATCACGGCGCAAAAAATGAGTCCTCATACCGCCCCGTACGTGGAAAAATAAAAAAGTCAGAAGATGACATTTTTAAGTTGTAAATTTTCCTGCATGTAGTTATGATTTTTTCCAGAAGTGCGACAAAATCAAACCTATATAAGTAGGGTATCATTTTAACCGTATGGACCTACAGAATAATGATAAGGTGTAATTTTTACCAAAAATATGCACTGCGTAGAAACGGAAGCCCCCAAAAGTTACAAAATGGCGTATTTTTTTCGATTATGTCGCACAATGATTTTTTTTTCCGTTTCTCCGTGCATTTTTGGGTAAAATGACTAATGTCACTGCAAAGTAGAATTGGCGACGCAAAAAATAAGCCATAATATGGATTTTTAGGTGGAAAATTGAAAGGGTTATGATTTTTAAAAGGTAAGGAGGAAAAAACGAAAGTGCAAAAACGGAAAAATCCTGAGTCCTTAAGGGGTTAAACATGTTGTTTTTTTATTAACTTTACAGGCTTAATAGTAGAAGCTGTCATATAGACAGAATCCATTACTAAGCCCGGGCTTAGCGTTAGCACAAAAAACAGCTAGCGCTAACCCCCAATTATTACCCCGGTACCCACCGCCACAGGGGTGCCGGGTAGAGCCGGTACCAACAGGCCCGGAGCATCAAAAATGGCGCTCCTGGGCCTAGGCTGGGGAGGGCAAGTAACAATGGTCCTCGCCAACCCTGGTGACGTCAGGCTGTTGCAGCTTCATTCTTATTTGGCTGAGAAAGAAAATATGGGGAACCCAATGCGTTTTTTGTATTTTTTTGGGTAAATAATTAAATAATAATTTTAAAAAAGCATAGGGTTTCCTGTATTTTTATTCTCAGCCAGATACCAACCAAACAGCAACAGCCTGACATTACCAGAGTGGGTGAGGACCATTGTTACCGGCCCTCCCCAGCCTAACTAATGAAAGCCTGTTACCGCCTAGGCCCAGGAGCGTCATTTTTGGCTCTGGGTACCGGGGTAATAATCGGGGGTTAGCGCTAGCTGTTTTTGGGGGCTAACGCTAAGCCCCGGCTTAGTAATGGACTCTGTCTATAAGACAGCTTCGACTACTAAGCCTGTAAAATAAATTAAAAAAACACATTTAAAAAACTTTCATTCCAAAAAACACTCCCCCACAAGCCCTTGTTACAAAATGTTGTTAATATTAACCCCTTAAGGATCCAGCCAATTTTCACTGTAGGACCCGAACATTTTTTGAACATCTGACCACTTTCACTTTAAGCATTAAAAACTCTGGGATGCTTTTACCTTTCATTCCGACTTTTTCGTGACATATTCTACTTTATGTTAGTGGTAAAATTTTGTCGATACTTGCATCGTTTCTTGGTGAAAAATTCCAAAATTTTATGAAAAAATTGCAGATGCAAATCAAAAAATGTTGCAGTATCTTGTAATACCTTTTTTATTGGACTAACAGATACTGCAACATTTTTTGATTTGCATCTGCATCACTGGACTAATATGGCTACTCAAATTTACTACATGAAAAAAATTGAACATTTTGCATTTTTTTTACTTTGCAGCTCTCTGCTTATAAGGAAAATGAATATTACAAATAAATCATATATTGATTCACATATACAATATGTCTACTTTATGTTTCCATCATAAAGTTGACATGTTTTTACTTTTGGAAGACATCAGAGGGCTTCAAAGTATAGCAGCAATTTTTCCATTTTTCACAAAATTTTCAAAATCTAAATTTTTCAGGGACCAGTTCTGTTTTGAAGTGGATTTGAAGGGCCTTCTTATTAGAAATACCCCACAAATGACCCCCATTATAAAAACTGCACCCCCAAAGTATTCAAAATGACATTCAAAATATTTGTTAACCCTTTAGGTGTTTCACAGAAATAGCAGCAAATTGATGGGGAAAATTCAAAATCTTCCTTTTTTACACTGGCATGTTCTTGTAGACCCAGTTTTTGAATTTTTACAAGAGGTAAAAGGAGAGAAATCTTCCTAAAATGTGTAACCCAATTTCTCTCGAGTAAGGAAATACCTCATATGTGTATGTCAAGTGTTCGGCGGGCGCAGTAGAGGGCTCAGAAGGGAGGGAGCGACAGTGGGATTTTGGAGAGTGAGTTTTTCTGAAATGGTTTTTGTGGGGCATGTCACATTTAGGAAGCCCCTATGGTGCCAGAACAGCAAAACAAAACCACATGGCATACTATTTTGGAAACTACACCACGCCTCAAGTCACGTAATAAGGGGTCCAGTGAGCCTTAACACCCCACAAGTGTTTCACGACTTTTCGTTAAAGTTGGATGTGTAAAAGATTTTTTTTTTCACAAAAATGTTAGTTTTCCCCCAAATTTTTAATTCTTACATGGGATAATGGGACAAAACGCCCCCCAAAATTTGTAACCCCATCTCTTCTGAGTATGGAAATACCCCATGTGTGGATGTCAAGTGCTCTGCTGGCGCACTACAATGCTCAGAAGAGAAGGAGTCACATTTAGCTTTTGAAAAGCGAATTTTGCTGAAATGGTTTTTGGAGGGCATGTCGCATTTAGGAAGCCCCTATGGTGCCAAAACAGCAAAAAATACCCACATGGCATACCATTTTGGAAACTACACCCCTCAAGGAATGCGACAAGGGGTACAGTGAGCCTTAACACCTCACAGGTGTTTGACGACTTTTTGTTAAAATCGGATATGTAAATGAAAAAAAAAAAATTTTTCACTAAAATGCTGGTTTTCCCCCAAATTTTACATTTTAGAAAATGACCCCCAAAATTTGTAACCCCATTTCTTCTGAGTATGGAAATACCCAACATGTGGATGTCAAGTGCTCTGCTGGCGCACTAAAATACTCAGAAGAGGAGGAGCGCCATTGAGCTTTTGGAGACAGAATTTGGTTGGAATAGAAGTCGGGGGCCATGTGCATTTACAAAGCCCCCCGTGGTGCCAGAACAGTGGAACCCCCCACATGTGACTCCCTTTTGGAAACTACACCCCTCACAGAATTTAATAAGGGGTGGAGTGAGTATTTACACCCCACTGGCGTTTGACAGATCTTTGGAACAGTGGGCTGTGCAAATGAAAAATTAAATTTTTCATTTTCACGGACCACTGTTCCAAAAATCTATTAGACACCTGTGGGGCATAAATGCTCACTGTAGCCCTTAGTACATTACATGTGGGGTGTAGTTTCCAAAATGGGGGTCACATGTGGGGGGGGGGTTCCATTGTTCTGGCTCTATGGGGGCTTTGTAAACACACGCCATAGCGTTTTCCGGTCCCTGCCGCGCGCCGGGCCGAGATCGGAATGGCATGCCTGCTGAAATCGTTCAGCAGGCATGCCATGCAAGTGCCTAGGGGGGTCCCGGGACCCCCGCATGTCGGCGATCGCAGAAAATTGCATGTCAATTCAGACATGCGATTTTCTCCTATTCCGGGCTGATCGGGTCTCTGGTGACCCGATCACCCGGAAAATAGGGATGCTCGGACCTGTCAGTGACAGGCCCCTGCATCCTGCAGGGTAGGAGTGAGGTCACAATGCTGCGATCTCCTCCCATCCCCTGCCATTGGTCAGAACTGATTCTGACCAATGGCAGAGCAGGACGGTGGGTTGCCATGGAAACCCCCTGTTCTGCCCACCCCTGGATGTCAGGCAGAACGGGGGGAGAACATGGAGGTCGGTACCTGGAGGAGAAGACTCGTGGGGCCCGGCAATCATCGCAGATATTCACCGGAGATCCCGGCTCAGGTAGGGAATCGACGGTGGGGGGGAGAAATGAAACTGAAAGTAAAGTGATTTTTACTGTGGCAACCACTAGGAAGGCCGAACTGCAACTCCCAGCATGCCCAGACAGCCAAAGGCTGTCTGGGCATGCTGGGAGTTGTAGTTTAGCAACATCTGGAGGGTCACAGTTTGGGGACCACTGTTACAGTGGTGCCCAAACTGTAGCCCTCCAGATGTTGCCAAACTACAACTCTTAGCATGCCTAGACTGCCCAGGCATGCTGGGAGTTGTAGTTCTGTAACATCTGTCCCTTCAGATTTTGCAATTTTCATGACATTTTTGAAAATTGCTGCTCTACTTTGAAGCCCTCTAATTTTTTCAAAAAGTAAAAATATGTCCATTTTATGATGCCAACATAAAGTAGACATATTGTATTTGTGAATAAAAATAAAATGTATTTGGAATATCCATTTTCCTTACAAGCAGAGAGCTTAAAAGTTAGAAAAATGCTAAATTTTCAAAATTTTCATGACATTTTGGAATTTTTCACAAAAAAAAGGATGCAAGTAACGCCGAAAATTTACCACCAAAATAAAGTAGAATATGTCACGAAAAAACAATCTCAGAATCAGAATATTCGGTAAAAGCATCTTAGAGTTATTAATGCTTAAAGTGACGGTGGTCAGATGTGCAAAAAACGCTCTGGTCCTAAGGTGTAAAATGGCCTGGTCCTTAAGGGGTTAACACTTGTGAAAAGTGTGGGGCAACACCAGCATGTCAGTATAATTTTTTTCATTTTTTTACACTAACAGGCTGGTGTAGCCCCCAACTTTTCCTTTTCATAAGGGGTAAAAGGCGAAAAAGGCCCCCAAAATTTGTAGTGCAATTTCTCCTGAGTACGGCGATACCCCATATGTGGCCCTACACTGTTTCCTTGAAATACGACAGGGCTCTGAAGTGAGAGAGCGCCATACGCATTTGAGGACTAAATTAGGGATCGCATAGGGGTGGACATAGGGGTATTATACGCCAGTGATTCTCAAACAGGGTGCCTCCAGCTGTTGTTAAACTCTTAGCATGACTGGACAGTCAGTGGCTGTCCGGAAATGCTGGGAGTTGTTGTTTTGCAACAGCTGGAGGCTCCGTTTTGGAAACACTACAATAAGTTTTTCATTTTTATTGGGGGGACAGTGTAAGGGGTTGTATATGTTGTGTTTTACCCTTTATTATGTGTTAGTGTAGTGTAGTGTTTTTAGGGTACGTTCGCACTGGCAGAGGTTTACAGTGAGCTCCCTGCTAGGAGTTTGCGCTGCAGCGAAAAATTTGCCGTAGCTCATACTTGAAGCAAGAAACTTACTGTAAACCTGCCCGTGTGAATGTACCCTGTACGTTTACATTGGGGGGCAAACCTCCAGCTGTTTCAAAACTACAACTCCCAGCATGTACTGACACACCGTGCATGCTGGGAGTTGTAGTTTTGCAACAGCTGGAGGCACACTGGTTGGAAAACCTTCAGTTAGGTTCTGTTACCTAACTCAGTATTTTCCAACCAGTGTGCCTCCAGCTGTTGCAAAACTACACTCCCAGCATGTACTGATGCTGGGAGATGTAGTTATGCAACAGCTGGAGCTACGCAACTACAACTCCCAGCATGCTGAGACAGCTGTTTGGGCATGCTGAGACTTGCAGTTTTGCAACATCTGGAGGGCTACAGTTAGAGACCACTGCACTGTGATCTCCAAACTGTGGACCTCCAGATGTTGCAAAACCACAAATCGCAGCATGCACAGACAGCAAACTGCTGTGTGGGCATGCTAGGAGTTGTAGTTTTGCAAGATCTAGAGTGCTACAGTATAGAGATCACTGTGCAGTGGTCTCTAAACTGTAGACCTCCAGCTGTTGCAAAACTGCAAATCCCAGCATGCCCAAACAGCTGCCTGGGCATGCTGGGAGTTGTAGTTTTGCAACATCTGGAGGGCTACAGTGTAGAGACCACTGTATAATGGTCTCAGACTGAACCCTCCAGAAGTTGCTAAGCAACTCACCGGCTTCAGTCGGATCCAGGGAGCCGTCCTCTTCTGCCGCACGACATGCCGTCCGCGCAGATCACGCAAACGATCGCGTCCTGCAGCCTCCATCGACGGGTAAGTGGATCTTCCCCTTCGGTTCCCCGTTCTGCCCCACCTATTGTGGGTGGGCAGAATGGGGAAAACGAAAGTTAACCCCCCTGCCCCCGATCTGCTATTGGTGGTCACCTCACTCCTATCCCTTCAGGGGGATCGTGGGTGTCATGGACAACCACGATCCCCCTTATATTCCGGGTCACCATAGACCCGTATGACCCAGAATCGGCGCAAATTGCAAGTGTGAATTCACTAGCGATTTGTGCCGATCGCCGACATGGGGGGTCTGATGACCCCCCTGGGCATTTGCGCGGGGCCTGCTGATCAATATCAGCAGTCACCCCGGTCCGGTCCGCACCCGGTCGCGGCGGGGAACGAAATTCCCACGGGCGTACAGGTACGCCCTGGGTCCTTAAGACCCAGGTACAGAAGGCATATGCATACACCCTAGGTCCTATACGGGTTAAACAAAAAAACTCTAGTCATCATAGTCCACCAAATCTAAAGTAGTCCACAGGATACACTGATCTGAAATGAAAAGAAAAAAAAAATGGGTTAGTACATTTAGGGGGGAAAAAAATGTAATAAACACACACACATTTTATTTTTTTTGCTTATGTGTGCTAAGAAAATGGTATTCCAAAGTGATTTTATAGATTTTTGCTTATGTGAGCCAAATTTATCAACCCCCTGTGATAGTACGATAAATATGTCACACATAAGCAAAACCAAAGCAAAAAAAAAAAATGCCTACAGAACTCGCTTCCCAAAGCAATGATGATAAATGTCCCTCTATTACTTTTCTACATTTAGAAAATCATAGGTGCAGGTGAAGGCAGCATTATGTGTGACGGACAAAGTGTCTGCCCTCATTATCTCATGCTTCTTGTAGAACATTATTCATTCATTCACAATCTTTCATCTTTCCAGGTAATCCGTACATTGGCTATAACACTTCTCCAGTACATAGATCGGAGTTGTTACACTTTCAGTCGCTTCATGATCCCAGGACTATGTTTCGAAAGCAGGACTTCCTTACTCATCCGCATGACTATGATGATTGTTTTTTCACCCTCAGACACCTCTCTAGGTCTCCCCGAGGGCCAGAAATGATCGCTGTCTATCACTCACCCCCAAACATCCTGCACCCGCTATCCTGTGGTTGTATCACAGGGATGTGGAATTCCTATCGCCCGACGCCCGGGACAAGCAGTTCTGGGTGCTGGGTAGGTGAATTTGTCCGGCCCTTGGGGCCGGACCTGACAAGCGCTGCGGACCTCTGCAGACTGTATGGAGCAGGCTCCCGACTCCTGCCCGCTCCATACTCTGCAGCCCCCGGCTGTAAAAACCTGTGTCCTCCGAAGCAGAGCAGGGGAGATGAGAAGCTGTGTATTTGTCTTCTCTCCCCTGCTCTGCAGACGTGCGGATCTGCGTCCTCTGCCTTCACTCCCCCCAGCTGTAGCTTCAGAGAGCTGAGGGGAGGAGGCAGTCTGCACGGGGAGATGCATGCGGCGCTCACAGGGGAGTATGGAGCGGGCTCCGTACTCCTGCCCGCTCCATACTCTGCAGCCCCCGGCTGTTCTCAGTAGCCGGGGCCGCCGTTAATAGCTATTAACCCTTTAGATCGCCGCTGTCAAAGCTGACAGCAGCGTCTAAAGGGAGATGTGAATGCTCCCTGGTGGGCTAGTGGGGTGGATCGCCCCCCCCCCCCCCCCGCAGCGCGATCGCAGGGGGGAGATCCACTATGGAGGTAGCCGGAGGACTTACCTCTGCTTCCTCCTGTCCCGGCTCTGTCATTGATAGATCCTGGCTGGACCAGGCTCTATCAATGGATCACAGAGCACACAGATTAATAGAGTTCAATAGAATCTATTCATCTGTCTGAGGAATCTAATGATTCCTCCTATAAGTGTAATAAAGTGTAAAAAAAAAAAAAAAAGTTTTAATAAAAGTTTGAAAGACACATTAACCCAGTGGTCTTCAAACTGTGGCCCTCCAGATGTTACAAAACTACAATTCCCAGCATGCCAGGACTGTCCGGGTATGCTGGGAGTTGTAGTTTTGCAACATTGGGAGGGCCACAGTTTGAAGACCGCTGCATTAACCCCTTCCATGTTAAAAGTTCAAATCACCCCCTTTTCCTATATAAAAACATGTAAACATAATAAAAATAAACATATTTGGCATCGCTTCGTGTGTAATTGTACAACCTATGAAAATATAACATTATGTATCCCGTACGGTAAATGTAAAAAAAATACCAAACCACAGATTTGCAATTTTTATAATATCCCAGAAAAAAAAGTTAAAAAGCGATTAAAAAGTCAGATCAATGCCAAAATGGTACCGATACAAAAAACAGATTATGGCGCAAAAAATTAGCCCTCATACAGCCTGGTATGCGGAAAAAAAATAAAGCTACAGGGGTTAAAAAATGGCAATTAAAAAAATTAGAAAAAGTTCAGAATTAGTAAAACATGACGCAAACGATACAAATCTGGTATCGCTGTAATCAGGCGCCTAAAGTATAAAACTAACATGTCACCTCAACCACAAGGTAAATGGCGCAGAAAAGAAAACCACCAAATCTGCTAAATTATCTTTTACTATTTCAATTTCACTTCCCAAAATATATATATATTTTTTGTTCAGAGAATATGTTATTGAAAAATTTAAAGGTATCATTATAGTAGGTAATTATGGCTATTATAGGGCGAGGAGGAAAAAATTAGAGCGTAAAAGCGGAAATTGGCCGGACAAGTGGATCGTCATGAGGGACAAGTAGATTTTGCTCCATTTTAGTCCCGTGGACAAGTAGTATTTTATAAAATTTCCACACCCCTGTATCACCTGAAGCTTTCATACAATAAATAAAGAAGACTGATTGAACTGGTGAGGGCCACCATTGCTTTCTTCTCTCTACTATTTTCCTTTTAGTATTAGGTTGAGTTTACATGTTGTATTTTCTTCAGTATTTTTATACATATACCAGAATGTGTACATATATGTGGTAGAGGGTGTGATGCAAAGGGCAGATAGAATTACCCTAGGGGCAGATGGCAATAACCCCTCGTATTTGTGACGCCAGGGCGTAATTTTTCCTCAATACCACCCAAAGGTATACCGCTAGACAGGGGCAATAATGACTCCGACTCCAAGTTACAGACAACGTTAGCTTTACTGAGGGTAGACAGATGGTAAAGTCTATACAGTTCAGCCAGGGCCCACCGAGGTGACCCGTGACTCAAAGACCTTAAGGGCTTGCTGGGACTTGTAGTAGATGGGGTCAATTTAATGCAGGCCACGTTGACTTGACAAATGGTGACTGTGACTGACTTGACTGATGACTGACAATACTGAGACTGTGGTTACTTGTAGCTGCTTGTGACTACAGACTGGACTTGAAGCCTCCTATGACTCTGGACATTCTCTAGGACTTGACTTGACCTCAGCAAAGACTTGTAAGGAAAGAGAGAGAGAAGCTCCTCCCAGGGCTTATATAGGGGAGACTAGCAGGGAGCCCATAGGTCTTCCCTGGGATCACCTGGTCACTGGTACCTCCTGGGTTACAATCACATGACAAGTCACATGGTAAACAGTCTTAAAGTGACAACGCTTTCTGAACACATGACATGGTATAATACATTACAAACATATTTACATGGGGGACAGATGCAAGAGGGCCCAGGGGACACTGTAGGGAGGCTGCCTGATAGGGCAGCACGGGTACGGGGTAACACCTCCCGTACTGGGCCACCACATATACCAGAATGTGTACTCATAAGCAGCAATCCATTCGACGCAGGCTAAACTGCGGTGACAAAACGTATAAGGAACGCCTGGCTTACACCCTTGATACAACAAAGAAGTATGGATTTTTCTGCAGCTAAATTACCAGGTCGCTGTCTTGAGAATAGTCATGGATAGGTGGCAGTGGTTCTGTCAGACTTGCTGTTAGAGGCCACAGCTTCTTCCTGCCTTTCCTATTGCTTAAAGTGTACCTGTCAGATCCCCCTCCCCCCCCCCCCAAAAAAAAACAACTGTTATATGTTGTTCAGTACCTCATTCTTATCATGTACATGTAATTAAATGTACATGTGTCTACAACCTATATTTCTCTCGGAATTACCTTTATTTACTTGCCATCATTGCTCAGTGATGTTTCTGCACATGCAGAGACATGGGACGTGTCCCTCTCTTCTCCTCACTGTGATGACTCCTCCCCCTCCCTCACTCTGCTCTGACTCACAGAGGGCCGGGAGCAAGCACAGCAGCTCTGGACCTGCCTTCAGCCCTGTCAATCACTCATGGTGTCAACGATGTGTTGATGACCACTGGACACTGCAGGACTGGTATATGTCCCAGGAGGCAGTGGGACCCCTAGTGGCCACTTTTTTGACTGGCTTTTTCAGTATGAAATACTGAAAATTTTCTGATGAAAGCAATTGCAAAACATATAAAAAATTATTGTATCTGACAGTGCCCATTTAAGTAGGTTCTTCCCTGTGTACCCAAGAGGGTGGAAGGCAGAGTTCTTTAAGTTGTTATCTGAACTCATTGTTGTTGTTTACTGAGCTTTTTCTTCATTAGCATTCTGGTCTTAAAGGCTTCCTAGTCAATCCCTTGAGTCACAGAAGGTCTTCTGAAGTTGATTTTAGCTATCAAGATCCCTGTGGTTCTCCATTTAGATGTCAGTATACAGGACCACCCAGCACCTGGTTCAGAAAGAGGTCAAAGATCCAGACAATCATGTTTCCAGGGAGTGGCCCCACACCTAATAGCAGCAATAGACTGAAGCTGAACTGAATGTCAAATGGTCAAGTGCAATGGCTACCCAAGGACTTGAGCCGTCAAGTCAAGGTTGATTGAAAAAAGAGATAGTACAATTGATCATATCCAGAAGGATGATAAGGGTGCACTTACTTTATCTGCAGCTGTAAGTACTGGCCAGCAGATCATTTTACTCACAGAAAGAAACACTGTACACTGGGCCTATATTCTACTATGTGTAACCTCGAAAAGAAAAGAAAAAAAATTAAAAAAACATAGAAAAAGTAAATACAGAAACAAATGACCACCAACCACAAGTGCAGTCATCAATGGGCCCTACTGTAAGGGTTGTCTCGTTTATTGCCCCGATAAGTCCAGGATAGTTTATTATTTCACAAGCCTTAGGTTTCACAAGACATTAAGTATGTGTACCCCTTCTATATTGACACAATAATGTAAGCAGTTAGTCATAGCCATGCGTTTTGCTCACAGCAATGCCAAATTATTTGGCCAAGGAATTGAGCCTAGAGGGAAGATGTGTGTAAATATCCATTATAATACCATTACCTTCCTCATACGCCCTTGGAATCCCATCCTCCCCACATGTGACTGACTCTTTTATATGGCATTTGTTTTTAAAGAGATTAAAGAAAACTACTGTAACCCATTGAGGTCTGGAGGGCACCCACAATGCATGGCCAGGAATGTGGAGAATGCAAGCAGCTTACATTCCAGGAGAGAACAGCACCTTATGTAATTACACTCACCCAATGGGAACAATTAGGGGGTTTGTTTCCTTTTGGTTGGAGGCATTCTGACATTCTTGACTGCTAGGGATAATCAGAGCTATTCATTAGGGGTATATTAACCTTCACACTAGTGCAGCCAATAGCTTATCTATAGGTCAACTTGTTTACTAGAGCATTTTATACAGAACCAGTTCTAGGGGTTGTTCACATGACATTTTCCCCCTATGTTTAGAGTGCATGTCAGGAAAACTCTCCATAGTGGGTCCATTGTCAGACAGAGGTCAATAGAGTGTCTCTTTGAACACTATCTGGGGGGGGGGGTTGACTTTAATATATGGCAAAAGATGAGGTTGGAAAGCCACAGAAGACTACGCTATTCCATTTATTGGACACATTTAAAAAACACCACCATTGAAAGCATACCATATTAGCCTTTGAGTGACAGGTATGGGATCAATCACAGGCATCCATTAATTGGATATTTCATGAGCTTTTTAGTAGCTTTTTATGATTTATCCGTTAAATGGATGCCTTTATAGAACGTGGCTTATACTTAAAGGGGTACTCTGGTGGAAAACCAATGTTTTCTAATCAACTGGTGCCAGAAAGTTAAACAGATTTGTAAATTACTTCTATATAAAAATCTTAATCCTTCCAGGCCTATCAACTGCTGTATACTACAGAGGAAGTTGTGTAGTTCTTTCCAGTCTGATCCCAGTGCTCTCTGCTGACACCTCTGTCCATGTTAGGAACTGTCCAGAGCAGGAGATGCTTGCTATGGGGATTTGTTCCTACTCTGGACAGTTCCTGACATGGACAGAGGTGTCAGGACAGCCTGGCACACCTCCTCTTTTGCCCTTCTCCTAAGACGTCTCAGACTTTGATGCCACTTGAGCAGCCCCGCCTCCCTGACAATTGGAAGATGTAAAAGCGATTTTATGAGTTTGACAGTTTCCCTTGAAACACATCTTTACTATTATTATGGACACCTCAATTTTCCAACTATTTTGGACACTCCAATAGAAAATTAATAAAGCGATAGTCATGTATGCACATTCGACTCTCTATAATGTGGTAACTAATCTCTCAGCCTCTGTCCATGGAGGAAAAACTCTTTTGAGAAATTTTAACCCATTCTTGCAGAATGGCTTCAACTGAGCCACATCGGAGGTTGACTGTATCCAAATTTCTAATTTGGTTTCTCTTGAGCTATTTAGAGTCGGGTTACATGTAATACTTTAGATTGTTGTTGTGATACATAATCCAGTTGTGTTTACGCTTCAGATCACAGACTGATAAAAGAACATTGAGGGAAATTATCAATTGTTGTCTAGTATGTGTACTATTTTGGAGCAGAAAAGTTGTGTTTGATGTTACCTTCCTGTGCCAAATTCATCCAAAGTCACACGCCATTTCATGAATTTACTGGCTCCTACTCTAAAAGACGGGGTCTAAAAGACGGCGCTGCAACTTTTTTGCCACTTTCTGAGAAAAGTCGCTCATAATGAATCAGTGCCCACTGCATAAAACTAATCTAAAGCACTGCAAATGGGGGTTCATTGTCAAATATGATCAAAAGCAAAAGTCCCACAAAAGTCGCATGGGAAGTGACTGAGACTAAAGTTCTAAATGAGTTCTAAATAGCTTGATGAATTCCCCTCATTGTCCTTAAAGATATGGTAGGCAGCATAGTTCATGGCCATTATGTTCTGCCAAGTCATTCAAGCAGTGATGCATCCATACATCACCACACAACCACCACCAGGTTTGACTGTTATGATGCACCTATTGTGGTATGCGGTGTTAAAGGGGTACTCCGGGGGAAAACCTTATTATTTTTTTTTAAACAGCTGGTGAAAGAAAGTTAAACAGATTTGTAAATTACTTCTATTGAAAAATCTTTACCCTTCCAGTACTTTTAAGCAGCTGTATGCTACAGAGGAAATTCTTTTCTTTTTGAATTTCTTTTTTGTTTTGTCCACAGTGCTCTCTGCTGACACCTGATGCCCATATCAGAAACTGTCCAGAGCAGCATAGGTTTGCTATGGGAATTTTCTCCTGCTCTAGACAGTTCCTGATACGGGCATCAGGTGTCAGCAGAGAGCACTGTGGACAAGACAAAAAAAATTAAGAATTTTCTCTGTAGCACACAGCTGCTAAAAAGTATTGGAAGGGTAAAGATTTTTACATAGAAGTAATTTACAAATCTGTTTAACTTTCTGGCAAGGGTTGATTTAAAAAATATATACATTTTCCACCGGAGTACCCCTTTAAGACGGGCATGCACATTACAATGAATTCAGCTGAACCCGAGGATTTTATCAGGATCAGCTGATCATGTAACCTGTATGGCGCCTCCAAACTCTCCCCGAATAGCAGACATCCGGGGGAGAAAAGTTAAGGCATTCAGCATATCCTTTTCACCAGGGGTAAGGTAAACCACCGCCAGAGGTGTCTGCCGACAGCTTACACCCAATCAGAACATATAAACACCTAGCTGAGCCAAGCATGTAAATGTATTGGGGGGGCGGATCAGAAGAGATACCTGTTGGTCAAAATCTTAAAGGGGTATTCCAGGCCAAAACTTTTTTTTATATATCAACTGGCTCCGGAAAGTTAAATAGATTTGTAAATTACTTCTATTAAAAAATCTTAATTCTTCCAATAGTTATTAGCTTCTGAAGTTGAGTTGTTGTTTTCTGTTTAACTGCTCTCTGATGACTCACGTCCCGGGAGCTGTGCAGTTCCTATGGGGATATTCTCCCATCATGCACAGCTCTCGGGACGTGACATCATCATTGAGCAGTTAGACAGAAAACTTCAGAAGCTAATAGCTATTGGAAGGATTAAGATTTTTTAATAGAAGTAATTTACAAATCTGTTTAACTTTCTGGAGCCAGTTGATATATATAAAAAAAAGGTTTTGCCTGGAATACCCCTTTAAGTATATGGCCAGCTTTAACTTTACACCAGATATAATGCTACCCAAATCTTTAAAAAAAAATTCTAGGGTAAGGTGACATGTACTGTATTTTGCTGCATATTTTCTGCAGCTGATTTTGACCTCAATGTGTAGGAAAATATGCAACAGTAAATACACAGCAAAATACGGCACATGTGACCCTACCCTTAGACCAATTTGTCTACAGTATATAAAACCAAAAGGCTTGGTGGGGTGTCAAGTGTTTATTGGCGAATGTGAGAGTTAACAGTAAAATCCAGTATTCTGTTTGCTATTATCATTTGTGGAGTGGTTGATACAGGCCAAGCCCAATAAGAGTTGTGCATCTACCATGCTTATGTTTAGACATTTGTGCATGGCTTAAAAAGTATACTTTTGGGCTTTTGGGATTTGTGTAATATAGATACTAGAATGTGCCAATAGTGCGACTATGTGTAGCAGACACAAGTAGAAGTGTAATTTCTTTTTCACAGGGAGGCTAGTATTGTTTTTTTTATTTTAGTAATTGAAATAATAATTAAAACTATTTTGTTTTAAATGAATTCCTGGTTTAAAACTCTAGACCAGTGGTCTCCAACCTGTGGACCTCCAGATGTTGCAAAACTACAACTCCCAGCATGCTCGGACAGCCGTTGGCTGTCCGGGCATGATGGGAGTCGTAGTTTTGCAACATCTGGAGGTCCGCAGGTTGAAGACCACTGGTCTAGACCAATTGTGATACATATATAACAACTTGCTGAGTACCACAACTGCCTGGGCTTCCTATTCATGAGTTTTAAACATCCTGCGACCGGACCGACGTCATGGTAAAGTATGATTTAACCCTATGACTGCGGAAATTGTTGGTATCGGGCATCACTAAACTCTATTATATAATACAAATGTGTACCAAATTTAATGAAAATATCTCCAGCTGTACACACACACACGCATATATATATATAGATATATACACACATATACATATATATATATAAGACATCATTGAGGGGGCAATGACCTTTTCTTGGCACTATAGGTAAATATGCTAGACGACTGTTGTGTTGTCATTTACTCACCTCTCTACAAAATTGCTTCCTGTGACCTCTTGATGGGGATTAACCTATTTTGCCTGGCAGGCTAAATCTTTCTCTATTCTGACTCCTCTGAGCTTCATTTTGCAAAATTCCAATGAGATTAGCTAGAAAATTTGTAAAGAACCTCTAATAGATATCTTATTGTACAGTGTGAGATTCTGTACATTCCATCCCAGCAAGAAACTCCTAGACGGTGCTTGTGACCACCACATTGATTGGAGATGAGATCAACTCCTGCGGTATATAGAAAAGACTGAACACAACAAACTTATTTTCATACATTGTGCCTCAGGCGAAATAATATAGCTGGAACATTAGTAATAAGTACCATGTACTATGTACTTTTATTTAATCCCTTTAGGGTGTATTCACACGTACAGTTTCCTGTGCATGGATGTGCACAGACATTTTGAATGGCAGGAGCTCAAGTAGTAAAGAAGGTGGAAGGCCTCACGGTAGTTGGCTGGACACTCTGGTGGTAGTGGATCCGCTGGACCTGTGAGGAAGATAACGTGGGCCGTGCCAGGGAGCAGAGTCTAAGGTGCCGCTGGTTTTCACCAGAGCCTGCTGCAAAGCTGTATGGTCTTGCTGCGGCAGGTGGCACCCAGGTCGCTACCCCTGGCACGACTCGACCACACAGGCGGCTGAGGTAGTGCGAGGTACAGGAGGGATAGGTAAGACGTGGTCTGGATAGCAGGAGGTCAGGGCTGGCAACACAGGTGCGTAGACAGGGACATAGCAGGAGGTCCATAAGCAGGCGGCAAGGAGCAAGGTCAGGTCACGGAATGCAAGGTTCTGGAACACGGCAAGGCTAAACAACAAACGCTTTCTCTAAGGCACTGGGCAACAAAGATCTGGCAGGGAGTGATGGGAGGTGCAGAAATTTATAAAAAAAAGAACAGTGCAGGTGCATGTACTAATTAAGGGCGTACTGGCCCTTAAAATTTTAGAGCGCCAGCACGCACGCTAGGAGGCGGGGGCACGTGCACCGGTGCTGCAAGAAGGCAGAAGGAATGGAGGAGGTGAGTGACGGGCTGGGATTCGCATGCGAGCGCATCCTACGATGCGCATCCCAGCCCTGCTGGCAGGAGCAGGAGGGGAGCACTCACGGCCAGGGTGACTGGCCGGATCGCGGACCATGACATTATCCCCCCTTTTGGTCTCCCCCTCTTTTTACAGTTCAAAAAGTTCCTGAGAAGGTCACGGTACAGGCGTGGTAACAAGATGTTTTTGTGAAAACCGGTTGATGATAAGAGGCTTATGGAGGGATACATGGAATTGGGAATATGAAGGGGAGAAGGCAAACAGAGATTATAAGAGACCAGATTGATTTTTTTGCAAGACCTCGAAAGGGCCCAGGAAACAAGGAGCCAACTTGCAACTAGGAATCTTGAAACAAATGAATTTGGAGGATAACCACACTTTATCAGCGGGAGAGAAGGACAGAGGTCTTCTTTTCCTATCAGCCTGAGCTTTCATGCTAGAAGAGGCAAGAGACAAAGAATGCCACATTTTATGCCAAATGCAAGAGAAGTCTCGAATGAATTCATTGACAGCAGGCACACCGGAGGAAACAGGAACTGAAAGGGGAGAGCGAAGATGATGTCCGTAAACAACAAAAAATGGAGAGGTCTTGGAGGACTATGAATCCTTATGATTATAGGAAAATTCAGCCCAAGGTAGAAGGTCGACCCAATTGTCCTGAGGAGCAGAGACAAAATGACGGAGATAAGTTTCCAGAACTTGATTTACCCGCTCCACCTGACTGTTGGGAGGATGGTAGGCAGAGGAAAAGTCCAGATTAATGTCAAGACGGGAACAGAGAGCTCACCAGAACATGGAAACAAACTGAACTCTGCGATCCAAGATGATATGATTTGGTAGACTATGAAGGCAAAAAATATGTTGGAGGAAGTGCTTCGCCAGCTGTGGAGCAGAGGGAAGACCTGGTAGTGGAATGAAATGAGCCATCTTGGAAAATTGGTCAACCACAACCCAGATGACCGTGTTATTACAGGATGGTGGCAGATCGGTAATAAAGTCCATTGCAATGTGGGACCAGGGAGGCTCCAGAATGGGCAAAAGGCTGTAAGAGTCCCGCAAGTTTCTGCAGAGGAGTTTTGTCACATGCACAGGTAACACAGGAATGGACAAAATCGGAGACATTGCGTTCAAGATGCGGCCACCAGTAGTGCCGGCAGATTAGTAGTAAAGTCCTACGAATTCCAGGATGACCTGCCAACAAAGAAGAATGACCCCATTTTAGCACTTTGCGTCTCAATTTGGCAGGCACAAAGGATTTCCCAGGAGGAAGATGCTGAAGATCGGCAGGAGCTGCAGAGATCAATCGCTCAGGAGTGATAATGTGCCTAGGTGTAGAGTCCGTTCCCACGACATCGAAGGATCTGGAAAGAGCATCGGCTCTGATGTTTTTGTCAGCTGAGTGGAAATGAATGAAGAAGTTAAACCTGGAAAAGAAAAGAGACCATCTAGCTTGGCGAGGGTTCAACCACTGAGCAGATTGGAGATATAAGAGGTTCTTATGATCTGAATAGATGCAGACCGGATGGGGTAAACAAATAAGTGATGCCACTCTTCCAAGGCTAACTTAATAGAAAGGAGTTCCCGATCTCCAATAGAGTAGTTCCTTTCTGCAGGCAAGAAAGTCTTGCCTTTGGAGTTTTTCTGGGTTAGAACAGCACCGGCCCCTACGGATGAAGCATCTACCTCCAAGGCAAATGGTTTCTCAAGGTCTGGTCTAGTAAGCACGGGAGCAGAGGCAAATGCTGACTTTAAGCAAGAGAATGCCTCTTTGGCTTCAGGAGGCCAAGACTTGGGGTTAGAGCTCTTCTTAGTGAAAGCCACAATCGGAGAGACCAAGGAGGAGAAATGTGGAATAAACTGACGATAATAATTGGTGAATCCCAGGAAGCGTTGAATAGCTCGAAGTCCAGTAGGACGAGGCCAATCCAATACCACAGTCAGTTTGGCAGGATCCATCTGGAGACCTTGGTGAGAAACTATGTAACTGCGGAACGGTAGACAAGATCTCTCGAATAAGCATTTCTCCAGTTTAGCGTCTAGAAGATCTCCCGGATGCGCTGAAGAACCAGGCAGACATGTGAGCGATGCTTCTCCAAATTAGGTGAGAAGATCAGAATGTCATCCAGATATATGAAAACACAGGTGTAGAGGAGGTCTCGGAAAATGTAATTGACAAATTCTTGAAAGACAGCTGGAGCATTACAGAGACCGAAGCGCATCACGAGATACTCAAAATGTCCATCACGGGTATTGAAAGCTGTTTTCCATTCGTCTCCTTCGCGGATACGGATAACAGTATATGCTCCCCGCAAGTCCAATTTTGTCAAGACTTTGGCACCACATAAACGATCAAAAATCTCAGAGATCAGAGGAAGAGGATAATGATTTTTGATTGTGATCTTGTTAAGACCCCTGTAGTCTATACATGGACGAAGAGAACCATCCTTCTTCCTTACAAAGAAGAAACCCGCTCTGACAGGAGAAGAGGACTTCCAGATAAATCTCTTTTGGAGGTTCTATTGGATATATTTTGCCATGCCTTGAGTCTCTGGAACAGATAATGGATAGATTCTTCCACGAGGAGGCACAGTTCCAGGCTGTAAGTCAATGGGGCAATCGATGTGGTGGTAAGGTCTCGGCCTGCTTTTCACAGAATACATCTGAATAATCTTGATATGTGTAACGGGTCACGGCAGATGGTGGATCCTCTGGGCCTGTGTGGATGATTACGTGAGCCGTGCCAGGGAGTGGAGTCTAAGGTGCCGCTGGTTTTCACCAAAGCCCGCCGCAAAGTGGGATGGTCTTGATGCGGAAGGCGGCACCCAGGTCGCTACCCCTGGCACAACTTGTCCACACAGGTAGCTGGGAGGTGGCGTGGCACAGTAGGAGACTGGCAGGATGTGCCAAGATGGCAGTAGGTCAGGGCAGGAAACACAGGTGCAGGGAAGGTAAGGTAGCAAGGAACAGGTACACGGTAACAGGGACACAGGATCTTCCCTATGGCACTAGGCAACCAAAGAGCCATCAGGGAACCAAGGGGGGAGCTGGTATTTAAGGACAGGGGACAGGTGTAGACACTTGATTAATTGAGCATTGGCCCTTTAAGTGAAAGAGCTCTGGCGCGGGGCAAGCGCGTCGGGACTGTAAGGACATGGAGATGCGGAAGATGAGGGAGGTGAGTGATGGGCTGGGATTCGCATGCGGGCGCATCCCGCGAAGCAAATCCCAGCCCCACCGGCAGCGGGGACATAAGCAGAGAGCGCTCAAGGCCGGCGTGTCCGGCCGGAGCGCAGGTCTTACAATATGGGAGAGGCAGACTTGGCATATGAGGATGAGAAGAGATGGCTTTTGGTGGGACTGGCACAAGACAGTGATTATGACAAAATTGTCCCTAGCGTGTGATTTCACCTGATCTCCAGTCAAGAATGCCGTTGGAGCCAAGGAAGACCAAGAAGAAGCTCCAAAATACAATGAGGAA
Organism: Hyla sarda; assembly: GCF_029499605.1. NCBI lineage: Eukaryota > Metazoa > Chordata > Amphibia > Anura > Hylidae > Hyla > Hyla sarda. Next base: position 47,899,665 of record NC_079190.1, read on the forward strand.
GCACATAGAATTAAATTTGTTCCTTATGCAAGAGTCCCACTTGCATGACGAGAGGCTCTGTGCAGAATAGCATGCTACAGCCCAGTCTCTGTCCATTATCTGAAGAAATAAACAAGGGCTTAGCAAGCCGGGTCATAGGTAGACGATATTTATGGACCAAGGAGGGATCAATGAAGTCGCCATCAGAACCTGAGTCCAAAAATGCAGAAGCAATAAATAAAGACTTGGCAGAAATGTAGATTTGAACAGAAATGGTCAAACGAGGAGAGGTAGTATTCACACCTAGGGACGTCTCTCCCACGTGTCCTAGGTGCGAGCATTTCCCAGACGCTGTGGACGTATAGAGCAGTCTTACTGAAAGTGCTCCGGACCGGCACAATATAGGCACAAATTCTCATTGCATTGTCGGGATCTTTCCAGCTGCGTAAGCGAGTACGGTCCGCTTGCATTGCCTCTTCGGCAAGAGGCAAAGAAGACTGTAGAGGTGGACGTTAGAACATGGGTGCCAAGCGAGGAAATTGCTGTGTTCAGGCAGGTTCTTTTCCCATATGGAGTTCTTCCTGCCTCTCGGATTAGTTCACACAGAGCATCCTTAATTCTAGATCCTTAATGCGAGAGTATCCTTAATTCTGCTTGACAGTCCTTTTTAAAATGTAGCACACAAGGCCTCATCGTTCCAAGCCGGTTCAGAGGCAAGAGTGCGAAACTGAACCAAGGAATTCCCTTGGCAGAGGTGAAGAAAAGCTGTCTTGGCAGAGGAGGCTCATGCGGATTCTTCTAAAACACTGCGGAATTCAGCAAGGAAGGCTGTCAAGTTAGAGAAAACCGGAGGCGTAGCCCAGGCCAGGGCTTTTCGGGACAAAAGACTGACTACATATGCCACCTTATCCGGGAGGTGAACTGATCAGCCATGAGCCTCAAATGCATGGAACACTGAGTCACGAAGCCTCTACACAACTTTGGATCACCATCATACTTCATGGGTAAGGGTAAACGAAGCTTGGATCCAGAAGGAGCTGCGGGAACAGGTGGAGAGACAGGAGCAGGTTGCGACTGCTGCTGCTGTAGCTGCATGGCTAGAAACTGTTGCATCATGGCCGACAATTGACTGTGTTTTGTGCCTGATATGCTAACTGCTGTGACTGATGAACCACGACGGAGGGAAGATCCGAGACTTCAGGCAGAGGTACCTCAGTGGGATCCATGGCCGGATCTTACTGTAAGGACTAACGGCAGTTGGCAGGACACTCTGGTGGTAGTGGATCCGCTGGACCTGTGTGGCAGATGACGTGGGCCGTGCCAGAGAGTGGATTCTAAGGTGCCGCTGGTTTTCATTAGAGCCCGCCGCAAAGCAGGATGGTCTTGCTGTGGCAGGTGGCACCCAGGTCGCTACCCCTGGCACGACTCGACCACACAGGCGGCTGAGGTGATGCGAGGTACAGGAGGGATAGGCAAGACGTGGTCTGGATAGAAGGAGGTCAGGGCTGGCGGCACAGGGGTGTAGACAGGGATGTAGCAGGAGGTCAAAAGGCAGACAGCAAGGAGCAAGGTCAGGTCATGGAATGCAAGGGTCTGGAACATGGCAAGGCTAAACAACTAACGCTTTCTCTAAAGCACTGGAGCAACAAAGATCCAGCAGGGAGTGATGGGAGGTGCAGATATTTATATTAAAAAAAAAACAGTGCAGGTGCATGTACTAATTAAGGGCGTACTGGCCCTTCAAATTTTAGAGTGCCGGCGAGAAGGCAGAAGGAACTGAGGAGGGCGGGGATGAGCGTCCCGCGATGCGAATTCCAGCTCCGCTGGCAGGTGCAGGAGGGGAGCGCTCACGGCCAGGGTGACTGGCCGGATCGGGGACCGTGACAGAAGGGCACTTTACTGTATGTATTATCCCTGTACTGTAGTATTATTGAATAAGTGGGCTCAACCACAAAAAAATTGTATTGGTGGGTGCTTATCTATGCTTTAGAACAAAATGTACAACCAAAATAGAAAAAGCAAAGCAAAAAGTGATAGCACACCAAAAATTATATCAAAATTAATCTTCATTATACAAAAATAGCCATGTGTAATTAAAAATATTTAAAAAGGAGGTCCACAAAACATTTCTGACCACCTTAAGCCATAGGAAGGGACCCCAGACCTGATCTGGGGCTCCCCCCACAAACAAGGACACCTGTCTAATATCTCAGCAATAAAGTGCAATATCCTCTCTGTGACTTCTGGCCCCAACACAATAAAGCATATGATACACAGATGGCAGCTGTAATAGTCCAAGCAAGTAAACAAGAAATAAATGGTCTCACTAGAAACAAGGTAAGCAATTTCTGCATAAACAATGCTTGACAATAGATACACTGCAGCTGCAACATCAAATAATCAAATATATCAGGTCACATCATGTAGTCAAAGGAGCAAATACATATACGTCACACTGTTATGTAGAGAGCTGGGGGTCCCCCCAAAAAACCTAGGTCCCCACGCATTCCGTCACTCTTGGTGACTTCCTCAGGGGCGCCACTAGAACTTTCTTTCTCTATATGCCTTTACCATTGTTGTGCTCTGCTCAGTACAACCACCGCGGGTGAGCATATTCACATTATCGTTCACCGATTCTCTACATTTACGGTATCACACTATGGAGCGCTTTCCTCTGTTTTAGTTTCTACTGATAACACTGCTTGCGTGGTTCCAAATCATCGCCACATCACTGTCCACACCCCAACTGCTGTTTTCTAAATAACAATATATATTATAATTATATTTATTAGTATTATTATTATTTTAGGTTTTCAAATTTTAACAAACAACTTAGAAATAATGAGAGTAGACAGAAGATATCAGTAATATTTGTGGCTATCCAGGCATGCTGGAAGTTGTAGTTTTGCAACAGCTGGAGGCACGCTGGTTGATAAACACTAACCTAGACCCACTGACTGATCCATAGGTACTCTAGTAGGCCAGTCCAACCTTGTTACTAGCTATATTTTGACACTCAAGTGCTGGTACGGTGGTAGATATTTCTTTGCTTTGTCGAATGTCTGGTCAGATAAGAGCCTGGAAATGGAATGTCCTGCTGCCGAGCATGTGATAATGAGCGGGATATCTTATTATTTAATAAAAGATAATGGATGGAATGCAGAACGGTTAGGACAGCGATGTAGGATTATAATCAGGGGATAAGGGTTCGTCAATGGTTTACAGAAAAGCTTTGAGAGTAGTCGGCGAATACAAAAAGAGTGATAACAGCAAAAGTCAATGGCTGATAAAGGGCAATGAGAGCCAGTCAATAACCTCTATGTATGTGATAAGAACTAATCAATGGTGTTACAGCTATTGAATGCGGCGCAATTCCAGCCAGACATACGGTATGTGCCAGTGGTATGTTTCCTGCCCTAATCTATGTATGTGGGTGTAAAAGGATCAGGTTAACAAAACAGTCAGTGATTATACTAGGTGTTATGTAAGTTCTACACATTTGCTTTTTTTTTTTGTCTACGAGTAGATAAAAAAAATATCTTAAATCATCTGTAAATACAAGTTCCTGAATTGTTCTATTCTGTCAAGTAGTTACAAGTATTATAGAATTTCTTCCAGGTATCAAGGGTAACAACTAAGGCTAGGTTCACATTGCCATCAAGGTCCGCTAAAGGGAGCTTCGTCGGCAAATCAGTTTTTTTCTCGGCTAAACTCAGGTAAACTACCAGATCCCCGAAGGACCCCATTCAATGGGGGTGACCCAGTGGAGTCAGTTCTGCTCTGACCTGTTTTGGGGCCATTTTGGGCTGAAAAAAAAAGTGCCAAACAGACCCCAGATGGCTCAAAGCATAACAGAAATGTGAACCTAGCCCAATATTACCCCTACTGCATTTAAGGTTGGTATTATGAATGGTAAATTGCCCCAGTATTCAGACACTATATGACTGGAAGTTTTATTTGGGCATAAAATAGCAGTGTCATGTAAAGACTATATGGTAGTTGTTACGCCGAGCGCTCCGGGTCCCTGCTCCTCCCCGGAGCGCTCGCGGCATTCTCCTCTCTGCAGCGCCCCGGTCAGACCAGCTGACCGGGAGCGCTGCACTGACATTCACGATGGGGATGCGATTCGCATAGCGGGACGCGCCCGCTCGTGAATCGCATCCCAAGCCACTTACCCGTCCCGGTCCCCGGCTGTCATGTTCTGGCACGCGCGGCTCCGCTCTCTAGGGCGCGCGCGCCAGCTCTCTAAGATTTAAAGGGCCAGTGCACCAGTGATTGGTGCCTGGCCCAATCAGTCTAATTAGCTTCCACCTGCTCCCTGTCTATTTAACCTCACTTCCCCTTTCCTTCCTTGCCGGATCTTGTTGCCTTGTGCCAGAGAAAGCGTTTAGTGTTGTCCAAAGCCTGTGTTCCAGACCTTCTGCTATTGCTATTGACTACGAACCTTGCCGCCTGCCCCCGACCTTCTGCTACATCTGACCTTGCCTCTGCCTAGTCCTTCTGTCCCACGCCTTCTCAGCAGTCAGCGAGGTTGAGCCGTTTCCGGTGGATACGACCTGGTTGCTACCGCCGCAGCAAGACAGTCCCGCTTTGCGGCGGGCTCTGGTGAAAACCAGTAGCAACCTAGAACCGGTCCACCGACACGGTCCACGCCAATCCCTCGCTGACACAGAGGATCCACATCCAGCTAGCCGAATCCTAACAGTAGACTCGGCCATGGATCCCGCTGAGGTGCCGCTGCCAAGTCTCGCTGACCTGCCCACGGTGGTCGCCCAGCAATCGCAGCAAATTGCCCAACAAGGACAGCAGCTGTCGCAGTTGACCGCCATGTTACAGCAACTTCTGCCACTGCTACAGCAGCAACCATCTCCTCCGCCAGCTCCTGCACCTCCTCCGCAGCGAGTGGCCGCTCCTAGCCTCCGCTTGTCCCTGACGGACAAATTTGATGGGGACTCTAGACTCTGCCGTGGTTTCCTGTCACAATGTTCCCTACATATGGAGATGTTGTCGGACCAATTTCCTACAGAACGGTCTAAGGTGGCGTTCGTAGCTAGTCTTCTGTCTGGAAAGGCCTTGTCTTGGGCCACACCGCTCTGGGACCGCAATGATCCTGCCACAGCCACAGTCCAGTCCTTCTTCGCTGAAGTCCGTAGTGTCTTCGAGGAACCAGCCCGAGCTTCTTCTGCCGAGACTGCCCTGCTGAACCTGGTCCAGGGTAATTCTTCAGTAGGCGAGTACGCCATCCAATTTCGTACTCTCGCCTCCGAATTATCCTGGAATAACGAGGCCCTCTGCGCGACATTTACAAAAAGGCCTATCCAGTAACATCAAGGATGTGCTGGCCGCACGAGAGATTCCTGCCAACCTGCATGAACTTATCCATTTAGCCACCCGCATTGACATGCGTTTTTCTGAAAGACACCAGGAGCTCCGCCAGGAAAAAGACCTTGATCTCTGGGCACCTCTCTCACAGTATCCTTTGCAATCTACCCCTGTGCCTCCCGCCGAGGAGGCTATGCAAGTGGATCGGTCCCGGCTGACCCATGAAGAGAGGACTCGCCGTAGGGATAAAAATTTATGTCTGTACTGCGCTAGTACCGAACATTTCTTGGTGGATTGCCCTATTCGTCCTCCACGTCTGGGAAACACACGCACGCACCCAGCTCACTTGGGTGTGGCGTCTCTTGGTACGAAGTCTGCTTCTCCACGTCTCACTGTGCCCGTGCGGATTTCTCTTTCTGCCAACTCCTCCTTCTCAGCCGTGGCCTTCTTGGACTCTGGTTCTTCTGGAAATTTTATTCTGGCCTCTTTGGTGAATAGGTTCTGCATCCCGGTGACCCGTCTCGTCAAGCCGCTCTACATTTCTTCGGTCAACGGAGTGAAGTTGGACTGCACTGTGCGTTACCGCACAGAGCCCTTGTTTATGAGCATTGGACTGCATCACGAGAAAATTGAATTTTTCGTCCTGCCCAACTGCACCTCTGAAGTCCTCCTCGGTCTGCCATGGCTCCAGCATCATTCTCCCACCCTTGACTGGACCACCGGGGAGATCAAGAATTGGGGTCCTGCTTGCCACAAGAAATGCCTCACGTCTGCTCCCAGTCCCGTCTGTTGGGCCTCAGTGTCTCCTCCTGTGCCTGGTCTCCCCAAGGACTGTGCCGTGCCTCCTCATAGCCCCCGTCCTGGTGACACTCTGCCCTGTGACATGCTTCACCCTCTGCCCCCCCTCCCCATTCCCATTCCTTCTGAACTACCTGCTGCTGATGTAGCTACCCATGACTTCTTTTTGTTCCAGAAGGAGACTCAAGAGGCGTCCCCTATGTTCTCGTCTCATTTGAAGGGACAAGGAGATAAAAAGAGGGGGAGACCTAAGGGGGGGTACTGTTACGCCGAGCGCTCCGGGTCCCTGCTCCTCCCTGGAGCGCTCGCGGCGTTCTCCTCTCTGCAGCGCCCCGGTCAGACCCACTGACCGGTAGCGCTGCACTGACATTCACGATGGGGATGCGATCCGCATAGCGGGACGCGCCCGCTCGTGAATCGCATCCCAAGCCACTTACCCATCCCGGTCCCCGGCTGTCATGTTCTGGCGTGCGCGGCTCCGCTCTCTAGGGCGCGCGTGCCAGCTCTCTAAGATTTAAAGGGCCAGTGCACCAGTGATTGGTGCCTGGCCCAATCAGTCTAATTAGCTTCCACCTGCTCCCTGTCCATATAACCTCACTTCCCCTTTCCTTCCTTGCCGGATCTTGTTGCCTTGTGCCAGAGAAAGTGTTTAGTGTTGTCCAAAGCCTGTGTTCCAGACCTTCTACTATTGCTATTGACTACGAACCTTGCCGCCTGCCCCCGACCTTCTGCTACGTCTGACCTTGCCTCTGCCTAGTCCTTCTGTCCCACGCCTTCTCAGCAGTCAGCGAGGTTGAGCCATTGACGGTGGATACGACCTGGTTGCTACCGCCGCAGCAAGACCATCCCGCTTTGCGGCGGGCTCTGGTGAAAACCAGTAGCAACCTAGAACCGGTCCACCGACACGGTCCATGCCAATCCCTCGCTGACACAGAGGATCCACATCCAGCTAGCCGAATCCTAACAGTAGTAGTATTCGGAAACTGTAGAGGTATTATTTATGGATTCTATGGTGGTATTATTTGGTGTGCTCATTATATGGAATCATTATTTGGTTTTGTATGGCCATGTTTTGGGTTATATATGAGAAATATATGTTATACATGAGATATTCAAGGAACCTAAAAGCTACATGGATAAGGTAATGTCCTGCATGGGGGACAAGGAATGGAACCCTTTTCTTAGGAAATGGTATGACACAAACTAATAAATTTGGGGAATCTACCCTCTCTAAATGGGGCATTGAATTACCCCAAGTCAAACCCTCTCTTATCTTATGGGCCTCTTACTGTTAGGCTGGGTTCACACCACGTTTTTGCAATACAGTTCCCATATATGTTTTCAATTTGAAAACTGTACAGAACTGTATTGAAAACCGTATGCATTGACTCTCCATTGAAAACCGTTATGCCAAAAGATCAGGTTGTGTCCGTTTTGCACCTTGTACGGTTTTGTCCGTTTTTTTCCCGTACCCAAAACTGTAGCCTACCACGGTTTTTGGTCCGGGTGAAAAACCATATTGAAACGTATACTTTTTTTTTTTTAACATGGGAGTCAATGGGACCGTACAGAACCGTATGTGCGTACGGTTCCATCTGGTTTTCACCGTATGGTTTTTGACTTTGCACAGTTTTTTTCTTGGAATTTCAATCAAACAAGTAAAACTTTATTCATAATGGAATGAAAAGTTAAAAGCCTATACATTTTTTTCTTTAAAAAACCGATGCAACCGGACATAATTTTTCAAACTGTATACGGTTTTTAACCGTATATGGATTAAAGTTAGTACACACGTTTTGATACAATTTAGTCAAGTTTTGAGAAAAATTTGTTTTTTTTAATCAAAAACCTGATACGGGAATTGTATTGCAAAAACGTGGTCCAATGCCCCATTCAAATTGTTTCATGTAAAGCTTTCAAATGTTAATAGGATGAATTGGCAGGCAGCGTCCCTACACAAGGACCAGAAAGTCGAACAGTTCTTTAAATGGGCACTTTCATTAAAACTAATTTTTGCCATTGCTCTCCTTATGGTAAATAAAAAAATCTTTCTAATGTACTTTATTTTTAAAAAAAATGTAAGTTTTCTATGTTTTATTTGTGTTAAAAAAAAAACTGCCACTAGGTGTCTCCCTACCTGTCCAGAGCACATTTTCCCCCCATCTTGTGCACAGACTTTGGACTCCTGCTGGCCTGGCAGAAATCCAAAATCGGGAAATGCTGAGGGGTGTGTGGTAGCGGGGTGTGATGAAGGCAGATGTTGTTACTCTATGTGCAGATGGCATTAACCCCTTGTATTCGTGACGCCAGGGCATGGTTTAGCATATAACCACCCCAAAGGTATACTACTGGATCCTGGGCTAGGCAAGGGGGTAATAATGACTCCGAAGCCAAGTTACGGACAACGGTAGCTCTACTGAGGGTAGACAGTTGGTAAAGTCTATACAGTTCAGCCAGGGTCCAAGGAGGTGACTCAGAGACCTTAACCCCTTAATGACCAAGCCCATTTTCACCTCAAGGACCAGGCCAATTTTATTTTTGCGTTTTTAGTTTTTTTCCTCCTCGCCTTCTAAAATCCATAACTCTTTTATATTTCACTCTACAGACCCATATAAGGGCTTGTTTTTTGCGTGACCAATTTTACTTTGTAATGAAACCTCTAATTTTATCATAAAATGTACGGCGAACCCAAAAAAAAGGGAGGAAATGTAAATGAAAACCAAAATTTTGCACTTTTGGAGGGTTTTGTTTTCACACTGTACACTTTACGGTAAAAATGATAGGTGTTCTTTATTCTGTGGGTCAATACGATTAAAATGATACCCATGGTTAGATACTTTTATATTTTTGTACCGCTTTAAAAAAATCTAAAACTTTTTGTACAAAATCAGTAATCTAAAATCGCCCTATTTTGACCACCTATAACTTTTTCATTTTTCCGTATATAGGGCAGTATGAGGGCTAATTTTTTGCGCCGTCATCTGTACTTTTTTTAGATACCACATTTGCATATATTAATCTTTTAGATCATTTTTTATTAATTTTTTTAAATAAAATGTGACACAAAATGTTAGGATTCGGCAGGCTGGATGTGGATCCTCTGTGTCAGCGAGGGATTGGTGTGGACCATACCGGTGGACCGGTTCTAGGTTGCTACTGGTATTCACCAGAGCCCGCCGCAAAGCGGGATGGTCTTGCTGCGGCGGTACCAACCAGGTCGTATCCACCGGCAACGGCTCAACCTCGCTGACTGCTGAGAAGGCGTGGGACAGAAGGACTAGACAGAGGCGAGGTCAGACGTAGCAGAAGATCAGGGCAGGCGGCAAGGTTCGTAGTCAATGGTGATAGCAAGAGGTTTGGAACACTGGTATGGCAAACACAGTAAACGCTTTCTCTAGGCACAAGGGCAACAAGATCCGGCAATGCAGGGAAGGGGAAGTGAGGTTATATGGATGTGGAGCAGGTGGAAGCTAATTAGACTGATTGGGCCAGGCACCAATCATTGGTGCACTGGCCCTTTAAATCTTAGAGAGCTGGCGCGCGCGCGCCCTAAGGAGCGGAGCCGCGCACGCCAGGACGTGACAGCCGGGGACCGGGACAGGTGAGTAGCTTGGGATGCAATTCACGAGCGGGCGCGTCCCGCTATGCGAATCACATCCCCGCCAGCAGTGTTGTTACGCCGAGCGCTCCGGGTCCCCGCTCCTCCCCGGAGCGCTTGCTACACTCTCGCTACTGCAGCGCTCCGGTCAGATCCACTGACCCGGTGCGCTGCGATACCGCCTCCAGCCGGGATGCGATTCGCGATGCGGGTGGCGCCCGCTAGCGATGCGCACCCCGGCTCCCGTACCTGACTCACTCTCCGTCGGTCCTGTCCCGGCGCGCGCGGCCCCGCTCCCTAGGGCGCGCGCGCGCCGGGTCTCTGCGATTTAAAGGGCCACTGCGCCGCTGATTGGCGCAGTGGTTCTAATTAGTGTGTTCACCTGTGCACTCCCTATTTATACCTCACTTCCCCTGCACTCCCTCGCCGGATCTTGTTGCCATTGTGCCAGTGAAAGCGTTTCCTTGTGTGTTCCTAGCCTGTGTTCCAGACCTCCTGCCGTTGCCCCTGACTACGATCCTTGCTGCCTGCCCCGACCTTCTGCTACGTCCGACCTTGCTTCTGTCTACTCCCTTGTACCGCGCCTATCTTCAGCAGTCAGAGAGGTTGAGCCGTTGCTAGTGGATACGACCTGGTCACTACCGCCGCAGCAAGACCATCCCGCTTTGCGGCGGGCTCTGGTGAAAACCAGTAGTGACTTAGAACCGGTCCACTAGCACGGTCCACGCCAATCCCTCTCTGGCACAGAGGATCCACCTCCTGCCAGCCGGCATCGTGACAGTAGATCCGGCCATGGATCCCGCTGAAGTTCCTCTGCCAGTTGTCGCCGACCTCACCACGGTGGTCGCCCAGCAGTCACAACAGATAGCGCAACAAGGCCACCAGCTGTCTCAACTGACCGTGATGCTACAGCAGCTACTACCACAGCTTCAGCAATCATCTCCTCCGCCAGCTCCTGCACCTCCTCCGCAGCGAGTGGCCGCTTCAGGCCTACGACTATCCTTGCCGGATAAATTTGATGGGGACTCTAAATTTTGCTGTGGCTTTCTTTCCCAATGTTCCCTGCACTTGGAGATGATGTCGGACCAGTTTCCTACTGAAAGGTCTAAGGTGGCTTTCGTAGTCAGCCTTCTGTCTGGAAAAGCTCTGTCATGGGCCACACCGCTCTGGGACCGCAATGACCCCGTCACTGCCTCTGTACACTCCTTCTTCTCGGAAATTCGAAGTGTCTTTGAGGAACCTGCCCGAGCCTCTTCTGCTGAGACTGCCCTGTTGAACCTGGTCCAGGGTAATTCTTCCGTTGGCGAGTACGCCGTACAATTCCGTACTCTTGCTTCAGAACTATCCTGGAATAATGAGGCCCTCTGCGCGACCTTTAAAAAAGGCCTATCCAGCAACATTAAAGATGTTCTGGCCGCACGAGAAATCCCTGCTAACCTACATGAACTCATTCATCTAGCCACTCGCATTGACATGCGTTTTTCCGAAAGGCGTCAGGAGCTCCGCCAGGATATGGACTTTGTTCGCACGAGGCGTTTTTTCTCCCCGGCTCCTCTCTCCTCTGGTCCCCTGCAATCCGTTCCTGTGCCTCCCGCCGTGGAGGCTATGCAGGTCGACCGGTCTCGCCTGACACCTCAAGAGAGGACACGACGCCGCATGGAGAATCTCTGCCTGTACTGTGCCGATACCGAACACTTCCTGAAGGATTGTCCTATCCGTCCTCCCCGCCTGGAAAGACGTACGCTGACTCCGCACAAAGGTGAGACAGTCCTTGATGTCAACTCTGCTTCTCCACGTCTTACTGTGCCTGTGCGGATATCTGCCTCTACCTTCTCCTTCTCTACTATGGCCTTCTTGGATTCCGGATCTGCAGGAAATTTTATTTTGGCCTCTCTCGTCGACAGGTTGAACATCCCGGTGACCAGTCTCGCCAGACCCCTCTACATCAATTGTGTTAACAATGAAAGATTGGACTGTACCATACGTTTCCGCACGGAGCCCCTCCTAATGTGCATCGGACCTCATCACGAGAAAATTGAGTTTTTGGTCCTCCCCAATTGCACTTCCGAAATTCTCCTTGGACTACCCTGGCTTCAACACCATTCCCCAACCCTGGATTGGTCCACTGGGGAGATCAAGAGTTGGGGCCCCTCTTGTTTCAAGGACTGCCTTAAACCGGTTCCCAGTACTCCTTGCCGTGACTCTGTGGTTCCCCCTGTAACCGGTCTCCCTAAGGCCTATATGGACTTTGCGGATGTTTTTTGCAAAAAACAAGCTGAGACTCTACCTCCTCACAGGCCTTATGACTGTCCTATTGACCTCCTCCCGGGCACTACTCCACCCCGGGGCAGAATTTATCCTCTCTCTGCCCCAGAGACTCTTGCTATGTCTGAGTACATCCAGGAAAATTTAAAAAAGGGCTTTATCCGCAAATCCTCCTCTCCTGCCGGAGCCGGATTTTTCTTTGTGTCCAAAAAAGATGGCTCCCTACGTCCTTGCATTGACTACCGCGGTCTTAATAAAATCACGGTAAAGAACCGCTACCCCTACCTCTCATCTCTGAACTCTTTGATCGCCTCCAAGGTGCCCACATCTTTACCAAACTGGACTTAAGAGGTGCTTATAATCTCATCCGCATCAGAGAGGGGGATGAATGGAAAACGGCATTTAACACTAGAAATGGACACTTTGAGTATCTGGTCATGCCCTTTGGCCTGTGCAACGCCCCTGCCGTCTTCCAAGACTTTGTTAATGAAATTTTTCGTGATCTCTTATACTCCTGTGTTGTTGTATATCTGGACGATATCCTGATTTTTTCTGCCAATCTAGAAGAACACCGCCAGCATGTCCGTATGGTTCTTCAGAGACTTCGTGACAATCAACTTTATGCCAAAATGGAGAAATGTCTGTTTGAATGCCAATCTCTTCCTTTCCTAGGATACTTGGTCTCTGGCCAGGGACTACAAATGGATCCAGACAAACTCTCTGCCGTCTTAGATTGGCCACGCCCCTCCGGACTCCGTGCTATCCAACGTTTTTTGGGGTTCGCCAATTATTACAGACAATTTATTCCACATTTTTCCACCATTGTGGCTCCTATCGTGGCTTTAACCAAAAAGAATGCCAATCCTAAGTCATGGCCCCCTCAAGCGGAAGACGCCTTTAAACAGCTCAAGTCTGCCTTTTCTTCGGCTCCCGTGCTCTCCAGACCTGACCCATCTAAACCCTTCCTATTGGAGGTTGATGCCTCCTCAGTAGAAGCTGGAGCGGTCCTTCTACAAAAAAATTCTTCCAGGCATGCTGTTACTTGTGGTTTTTTTTCTAGGACCTTCTCTCCGGCGGAGAGGAACTACTCCATCGGGGATCGAGAGCTTCTAGCCATTAAATTAGCACTTGAGGAATGGAGGCATCTGCTGGAGGGATCAAGATTTCCAGTTATTATTTACACCGATCACAAGAACCTCTCCTATCTCCAGTCTGCCCAACGGCTGAATCCTCGCCAGGCCAGGTGGTCTCTGTTCTTTGCCCGATTTAATTTTGAAATTCACTTTCGGCCTGCCGATAAGAACATTAGGGCCGATGCTCTCTCTCGTTCCTCGGATGCCTCGGAAGTAGAGCTCTCTCCGCAACACATCATTCCTCCTGACTGCCTGATCTCCACTTCTCCAGCCTCCATCAGGCAAACTCCTCCAGGGAAGACCTTCGTCTCTCCACGCCAACGCCTCGGAATCCTCAAATGGGGTCACTCCTCCCATCTCGCAGGTCATGCGGGCATCAAGAAATCCGTGCAACTCATCTCTCGTTTCTATTGGTGGCCGACTCTGGAGACGGATGTCGTGGATTTTGTGCGAGCCTGCACTGTCTGTGCCCGGGATAAGACTCCTCGCCAGAAGCCCGCTGGTCTTCTTCATCCTCTGCCTGTCCCCGAACAGCCTTGGTCTCTGATTGGTATGGACTTTATTACAGACTTACCCCCATCCCGTGGCAACACTGTTGTTTGGGTGGTCGTTGATCGATTCTCCAAAATGGCACATTTCATCCCTCTTCCTGGTCTTCCTTCAGCGCCTCAGTTGGCAAAACAATTTTTTGTACACATTTTTCGTCTTCACGGGTTGCCCACGCAGATCGTCTCGGATAGAGGCGTCCAATTCGTGTCAAAATTCTGGAGGGCTCTCTGTAAACAACTCAAGATTAAATTAAACTTTTCTTCTGCATATCATCCTCAATCCAATGGGCAAGTAGAAAGAATTAACCAGGTCTTGGGTGATTATTTACGGCATTTTGTTTCCTCCCGCCAGGATGACTGGGCAGATCTTCTACCATGGGCCGAATTCTCGTATAACTTCAGAGTCTCTGAATCTTCCTCCAAATCCCCATTTTTCGTGGTGTACGGCCGTCACCCTCTCCCCCCCTCCCTACTCCCTTGCCCTCTGGTTTGCCCGCTGTGGATGAAATATCTCGTGATCTTTCCACCATATGGAAAGAGACCCAAAATTCTCTCTTACAGGCTTCATCACGCATGAAGAAGTTTGCTGATAAGAAAAGAAGAGCTCCCCCCATTTTTTCTCCTGGAGACAAGGTATGGCTCTCCGCTAAATATGTCCGCTTCCGTGTCCCTAGCTACAAATTGGGACCACGCTATCTTGGTCCTTTCAAAATTTTGTGCCAGATTAATCCTGTCTCTTACAAACCTCTTCTTAAACCACTCATCATCAACCGTTTCTCTCCCAAACTTGTTTCTCCCACTCCTGTTTCCGGCTCCTCGGACATCTTCTCCGTAAAGGAGATACTGGCCTCCAAGAAGGTCAGAGGGAAAACTTTTTTTTTAGTCGATTGGGAGGGTTGTGGTCCTGAAGAGAGATCCTGGGAACCTGAGGACAATATCCTAGACAAAAGTCTACTCCTCAGGTTCTCAGGCTCTAAGAAGAGGGGGAGACCCAAGGGGGGGGGTACTGTTACGCCGAGCGCTCCGGGTCCCCGCTCCTCCCCGGAGCGCTCGCTACACTCTCGCTACTGCAGCGCTCCGGTCAGATCCACTGACCCGGTGCGCTGCGATACCGCCTCCAGCCGGGATGCGATTCGCGATGCGAGTGGCGCCCGCTCGCGATGCGCACCCCGGCTCCCGTACCTGACTCGCTCTCCGTCGGTCCTGTCCCGGCGCGCACGGCCCCGCTCCCTAGGGCGCGCGCGCGCCGGGTCTCTGCGATTTAAAGGGCCACTGCGCCGCTGATTGGCGCAGTGGTTCTAATTAGTGTGTTCACCTGTGCACTCCCTATTTATACCTCACTTCCCCTGCACTCCCTCGCCGGATCTTGTTGCCATTGTGCCAGTGAAAGCGTTTCCTTGTGTGTTCCTAGCCTGTGTTCCAGACCTCCTGCCGTTGCCCCTGACTACGATCCTTGCTGCCTGCCCCGACCTTCTGCTACGTCCGACCTTGCTTCTGTCTACTCCCTTGTACCGCGCCTATCTTCAGCAGTCAGAGAGGTTGAGCCGTTGCTAGTGGATACGACCTGGTCACTACCGCCGCAGCAAGACCATCCCGCTTTGCGGCGGGCTCTGGTGAAAACCAGTAGTGACTTAGAACCGGTCCACTAGCACGGTCCACGCCAATCCCTCTCTGGCACAGAGGATCCACCTCCTGCCAGCCGGCATCGTGACAAGTGTCAGTGCAGCGCTCCCGGTCAGCGGGTCTGACTGGGGCGCTGCAGAGAGGGGAACGCCGCGAGCGCTCCGGGGAGGAGCAGGGACCCGGAGCGCTCGGCGTAACACAAAAGCAGGATTTGTGGACTTTTAAAATTTTTTACGTTTACGCCATTCACCGTACAGGATCATTAACGTTATATTTTGATAGTTCGGACATTTACGCACGCGTCGATACCAAATATGTTTTTTTTTTTTTTTATACGCTTTTTGGGGGTAAATGGGAAAAACGGACAATTTTCATTTTTATTGGGGGAGGGGATTTTTCATTTTCGTTTGATTGCTAATACTGTGCAGTGCTATGCATAGGACACAGCACTGCTCAATATTATCGGTGATCTTCTGCTCTGGTCTGCTCGTTCGCAGACCCGGCAGAAGCCCCTGGGAGACGGCCGGAGCTAGGTAAGGGGACCTCTGGCTGTCATGCTGTATGATCGGATCCCCGCGGCAACACTGCGGGCGATCAGATCATCCAATCAAAGTGCCACAATGCCACAGATGCCGTGATGCTTCCGATGCTTGCGGTCATACACAGGACGTAAATGTACGTCCTGGTGCGGGAAGTCCCGCCAAACCAGGACGTACATTTACGTCCGTGGTCGTTAAGGGGTTAAGGGCCTGCTGGGACTTGTAGTAGGACTGGACAATTGTCACGATTCGGCAGGCTGGAGGTGGATCCTCTGTGTCAGAGAGGGTTTGGCGAGGACCGTGTCGGTGGACCGGTTCTAAGTAGCTACTGGTTTTCACCAGAGCCCGCCGCAAAGCGGGATGGTCTTGCAGCGGCGGTAGCAACCAGGTCGTATCCACCGGCAACGGCTCAACCTCTCTGACTGCTGAGATAGGCATGGTACAAGGGATAAGGCAAAAGCAAGGTCGGACGTAGCAGAAGGTCAGGGCAGGCAGCAAGGATCGTAGTCAGGGGCAACGGCAGGAGGTCTGGAACACGGGCTAGGAACAAACAAGGAACGCTTTCACTAGGCACAAGGGCAACAAGATCCGGCAAGGGAGTGCAGGGGAAGTGAGGTATAAGTAGGGAGTGCACAGGTGGAAACTAAACAAGCTAATTGGGAAGATTGGGCCAGGCACCATCATTGGTGCACTGGCCCTTTAAATCAAGAGAGCTGGCGCGCGCGCGCCCTAGAGAGCGGAGCCGTGCGCGCCAGAGCATGACAGCCGGGGACCGGGATAGGTAAGTGACCTGGGATGCGATTCGCGAGCGGGCGCGTCCCGCTGTGCGAATCGCATCCCCAACGGCCATGACAGTGCAGCGCTCCCGGTCAGCGGGACTGACCGGGGCGCTGCAGGGAGAGAGACGCCGTGAGCGCTCCGGGGAGGAGCGGGGACCCGGAGCGCTCGGCGTAACAGTACCCCCCCCCTTGGGTCTCCCCCTCTTCTTGGAGCCTGAGAACCTGAGGATAAGACTTTTGTCCAGGATGATGTCCTCAGGTTCCCAAGATCTCTCCTCTGAGCACTCAACTCCAAAGGGTCCAAGATAACGTGGTCCGAGATACAAACTGGGGACACGGAAGCCGAAATACTTGGCGGAGAGCCACACAAAAACAGGAGGAGCTCTTCTCTTTTTTCCGGCCAGCTTCTTCACTCGGGATGAGGCCAGCATGAGGAATTTCAGGGTCTTTTTCCAGATGGTGGCGAAGCCCCGGGAACACACATCAACAGCGGGCACACAAGAAGGCGTGGGGGTGGGGAGGGAGGGAAGAGGGTCAAGCCCGGCACGGGGCAGAGTGTCAACAGGACGGGAGCCGTGAGGAGGAGGCACAGCATAGTCCAGGCAGGCCTTGGGGAGGCCAGGTAAAGGGGGAGACACAGAGGCTTGACTGACGGGACTGGGAGCAGACGTGAGGCACTTCCTGTGGCAAGAAGCACCCCAGCTCCCGATCTCCCCGGTGGTCCAGACAAGGGCAGAAGATGGGGGTTGGAGCCATGGCAGACCGAGGAGGACTTCAGAGGAGCATTTGGGCCAAACAAAAAGTTCCATGCTGAAGAGCAGGGGTTCTGTGCGGTAACGCACAGTGCAGTGTAGAAGTAAATCTTCTTTCCTCCTGCGGCGAGTCCTCTCTTCAGGGGTCAGGCGGGACCGATCCAGTTGCATAGCCTCCTCGGCGGGAGGCACAGGGGTGGATTGCAAAGGATACTGTAAGAGAGGTGCTCCGGGCGGTGTGGCACATGGCAGGGCCTTCCCAGGCAGGAGACCACGGCAGAGTCTAGAGTCCTCATCAAATTTGTCCGGCAGGGACAAGCAGGGGTTAGGAGCGGCCGGTTGCTGCGGAGGAGTTGCAGGAGCCGGCGGAGGAGATGGTTGTTGCAGCTGCTGTGTCTGTGACAGAAGTTGCTGTATCTGCGGCTGCAGCTGCTGTATCTGTGACTGAAGATGCAGTGTCACGGAGGTCAAGTATGCCAGCTGGTGATTTCGTTTGGCGATCTTTAGGGCTTGCTGGACGATCACCGTGGAAATGTCGGCAAGACTTGACAGCGGCACCTCAGCGGAATCCATGGCCGGATCTACTGTCACGATTCGGCAGGCTGGAGGTGGATCCTCTGTGTCAGAGAGGGTTTGGCGAGGACCGTGTCGGTGGACCGGTTCTAAGTAGCTACTGGTTTTCACCAGAGCCCGCCGCAAAGCGGGATGGTCTTGCAGCGGCGGTAGCAACCAGGTCGTATCCACCGGCAACGGCTCAACCTCTCTGACTCCTGAGATAGGCATGGTACAAGGGATAAGGCAAAAGCAACGTCGGACGTAGCAGAAGGTCAGGGCAGGCAGCAAGGATCGTAGTCAGGGGCAACGGCAGGAGGTCTGGAACACGGGCTAGGAACAAACAAGGAATGCTTTCACTAGGCACAAGGGCAACAAGATCCGGCAAGGGAGTGCAGGGGAAGTGAGGTATAAGTAGGGAGTGCACAGGTGGAAACTAAACAAGCTAATTGGGAAGATTGGGCCAGGCACCATCATTGGTGCACTGGCCCTTTAAATCAAGAGAGCTGGCGCGCGCGCGCCCTAGAGAGCGGAGCCGCGCGCGCCAGAGCATGACAGCCGGGGACCGGGATAGGTAAGTGACCTGGGATGCGATTCGCGAGCGGGCGCGTCCCGCTGTGCGAATCGCATCCCCAACGGCCATGACAGTGCAGCGCTCCCGGTCAGCGGGACTGACCGGGGCGCTGCAGGGAGAGAGACACCGTGAGCGCTCCGGGGAGGAGCGGGGACCCGGAGCGCTCGGCGTAACAACAATTGAACGCTGACCACACTGACTTGACAGATGACAGGGACTGACTTGACTTGACTCATAAAGCTGTGACTTTATCTTACTTGACTTGATGGTGGCTGCAAGACTTGACTTTGAGGTCTCCAACACTCTGGACACACACACTAGGCGACTGCACTGGACCTCAGCTTAGAAGAAGAGCAGAGCTCAAAGAGAAAGAAGCTCCACCCAGGGCTTATATGGGGGAGACTAGCGCAGCCCATAGGTCACTCTTGGGATCACCTGGTCACTGGTACCTCCTGGGTAACAATCACATATCACATGGTATAACTCTTATAGCAACATTACATTTCATAACACTTTACATGGTAAAACATATTTACAATGGGGAAACAAGTGCAGGGGGCCTTGGGGACTCGGAAGGAGGCTGCCTGACAGGACAGCAGGAGGACGGGGTAACACCTCCAGTACTGGCGACTATATGTGTGTGTGCAGCCTTAGCCAATCAGAGCTCATCTCACACACTGAACTGTGTTGGGCTGTGTGTAGCAGAGTGATGGAGGAAGTTCTCCCCTGTATGGCTTCAGATGATGTCACCTGTTGGGGAACGCCCCTTCCCAGTCTGTGAATCTGAGTGAGACTGAGCAGAAAATACAGAGCAATATCAAGGGGGAAAACTAACAAATAATAAAAATAAAGGCAGGGGGTGGTTTATCATGATGGGGGCAGTGAACTGGGAAGATTATAAAATTTAACAAGATCATGAGAGGTGCTCTTTAAAGTATGGAGGAATTTTATTAACATCCTGCCAATCCCTGTGCGTAACATCATCAAAGATTGCCTTCAATGGACTATGTGGTATCAAGAGCAACTGCTTTTGGGTGAAGTACCAGTCTCAGAGGACTAGAGTAGAGTGGCCCACCATGGCCTGCATGTCAACGCAATTAATTTCTTCTGCTATGCTTAGGTATTCGGGTATCGGACCTCCTAATGAAGCAAACTTTATTTAATTGTGTTTGTTTCAATCAATGTTTTGGCTCACAGGGTTGACTTTATCTAGCTGTATTGGATTGCTATGATCTGATTTGTTTGACCATTTTCTTGCCACGGTTACTTACCATGTTTGTAATTTAAAAAAAAATTAAAACATTTAAAAAAAATATATAATTAAATTAAAAAAAACATCTGCTTTGCATTTCACATCATTTGGAGAAAAATGTTTTTCATCCAGAATTCTGGAATATATGATACTGCTGGGTAATCCTCTGTGTCTACAGCAAGATACAGAGATTAGTAATCTCAAGGCAATAAAGATAGCTGGAGGTTTTTTGGAACAATATTAACGCCATTTATTGTACCCTTTGAAGATGTTGTAAACCATATCTATGTTAAATTTTAATTTTAAAGTTGCATACCCTGGACTTCCTAATTTGTTTCATAGGTTCCCCTAGAGATATGCTGTGAAGGAACCCAACAGAAAGTGTTTCAATTCTCTGCAGACCCACCACAGGGGAAGATAGGTATTATACAGCTACTATGGGAATGAATTAGCTGTCATAGAAATGCATGGATATGCTGGGTCCTGGCTGAAAGATAAGGATCCTGGTCGGGGAATTCCTCTCTATTAATGTAGAACTTTCTAGCAGACTTTTCTGAAGCAGACAAAACCTTTATGTATTACTCACTATGAGTTTTGAATTTGTATTCTTAAAGGGGTTCTCCACCATAAGGTGATTTTAGGACGTACCTGGCAGACAGTAATTGACATGCTTAGGAAGGATCTGTGCATGTCTTGGGGTTGAATGGCTATGACGTGACCGTGGCTAACTTTTTGTGAACTGATATTTCCTGTTTGAGTTTTCTTCTTTTGCCTACAAATCCCATAATTCCATTTTCTTTCCTCCAACACATCAGCCACCCCACCCATTGAAACACAAATGAGCTGCATCCATTCAAAAGACCTGTGTTTTTCAATCAGGGTGCCTACAGCTGTTGCATTAGTTGCAGATTGATCCCCCCACCCATTGAAGCAGACAGGCTCCCTGTCATCAGCTAACTAGTGAGTCAGGTCTCGGCCGCATTGCAACCTGGGAAAAATCTGAGACAACAGTCATTTTGTATGCTGCTAAAAGTAAATATTGGTGTGAAAATCACATAAGAATTGTGAAAAAACTGTCACACACAGGTACAGACACTATATTATGAACTACACTAACTTTGCAGTCCCTGTAGCATAGTCAAATAAAAAAAAATCCTGAAATACCCCTTTAAAGGTACATATACACATGCCATAGCTGTTTGGTCCAATAGCTATCTATCCTGCCCCCTCCATACACAGGAACATTCGGTTTGGCTGAGCGTTAATGTTTTGTGAATAGAGAGAAGAGGGGTAAGGAATTGCTAGACTCCTCTCTCCCCAACATTATCTGTTGTGTGAGAGTCGGGAGACCCCATAAACATGAAATGGTTGGCAAGACCCAATGAAATCTGTGGGTTTCTGACAACTTGTCTAATGCAGTAACATAGGAGTGCCTATATAATGTGGAATATATATATATATATATATATATATATATATATATATATATATGTATATATTTATAAAACAGTCCTCAAAGGATAGTAAAAAAAATTGAAATAGAAGGAAAAAAGGGAGAAAAAGATAAAGAGAGAAAGGATATGGCAATGGTATAAAATTGGTGGTAAAATAATAATAATAATGGTAAACCTGAATCAAGGATAAGTATAATTAATGGTTATAATTAAGACAATATTTAATAATGTTTAAGACAATATGTAGAAACATAGAATGTGTTGACAGATAAGAACCATTTGGACCATCTAGTCTGCCCAATATCCTGAATACTATGAATAGTCCCTGGTGCCATCTTATATGAAGGATAGCCTTATGCCTATCCCTATCTTATATGAAGAATAGTCTTATGCCTATCCCTATCTTATATGAAAGATAGCCTTATGTCTATCCCTATCTTATATGAAGGATAGCCTTATACCTAGGGATAGCCTTATGTCTATCCCTATCTTGTATGAAGGATAGCCTTATGCCTATCCCTATCTTATATGAAAGATAGCCTTATACCTATCATTATATTATATGAAGGATAGTTTTATGCCTATCCCTATCTTATATGAAGGATAGTCTTATACCTATCCCTATTTTATATGAAAGATAGCCCTAGGCCAGTCCCATGACTTCTTTAACTCCTTCACTGTATTTGCAGCTACCACTTCTGCAGGAAGGCTATTCCATGCATCCACTACTCTCTCAGTAAAGTAATACTTCCTGATATTACTGCATAAACCTTTTCCCTCTACTATGTCCTCTTGTGGTATTTTTTCTTCATGTAAATCTCCTCTCCTCTTTTACCGTGTTGATTTCCGTTATGTCTAAAAAAGTTTCATATCATATCCCCTCTGTCTCATCTTTCTTCTATACATGTTAAAGAGGTTATCCAGGAATCGAAAAACAGAGACAATTCCTTTCAAAAACCATTCCCCCGTCTGTCTCCAGGTTGGATGTGGTATTAGAACTTGGGTCCATTCACTTCAATGGAACTGAGCTGCAGAAACACACCCATCCTGGAGACAGACGGGAAGTGTGTGTGTTTTTTTATTTCTAAAGAAACTGGCTTTGTTTTTCACTTCCTGGATAACCCCTTTAAAGTCCTTTAACCTTTCCTGGTAAGTTTGATTCTGCAATCCATGTACTAGTTTATTAGCTCTTCTCTTAACTCTTTCCAAAGTATCTATATCCTTCTGAAGACACGAGCCGGCATTTATCATTGTAGGTGTAAGTGAAGCATTTATCATTGTCGGTGTAAGTGAAGCATTTATCATTGTAGGTGTAAGTGAAGCATTTATCATTGTAGGTGTAAGTGAAGCATTTATCATTGTAGTGTAAGTGAATCATTTTTCTACACCTTTTTTCTGTGTGCTGTAATGTGTAGGAGCGCCAAATTTATTATATGGTCACAGAACATTTGATACATTTTGTGCAGGTCACATTTTCTGCAATTTCTCTCCCTTCACATACACCAAAAAGCTAAGTAAGTCTGGGCTGGTGTAGTTTTAGAGACTTTTCAATGGTTTTGTGCCTTTTTTGGGTCTTTTCACAAAAAGGCGCAGTTCATAAAACCCTTCCATATCATGTGTATTTCCAAAATCAGTGGATTACAACTCAAAATCCGCAGAAATGTGTTCTGTACAGCGGCATTAGCTGTCCCAGCCCATGGTGAGCAGGGGAATGTCTGTGTTTTATCACTTTCTGTACTTTCATGAATAAACGCTCAGAACGACATATGGTGAGTTGCTGCCATTTGGACAATATAAGACTTTACAATATATTAGGTGAGCACTCCTCGTAGTCTTTAAGCTCTCGCGAGCAGGGCCCTCACTCCTCCTGTTTGAATATTTAGTGTGTAATATTGTTATGTCTGATATTTGTCTTTATTTGTACCCCAAAATTGTAAATTGCTGCAGAATCTGTTGGCACTATATAAATAAAATTATTATTATTGTAAGCACCACCAATAGTCGACCAGAATAGCTGCACTGCATTGATATTAGCCCTGAATGTTATAAATAGGTCATCAATATCTCATCAGTGGGAGTCACCTAATACACCTGCCAATTAGATGTTCGTCAAAGCCACAGCATCTGACTACATTGTGTAAATATCAGGATAGGCCATCAATAAAAGAAAAAGTCCTGGAAAACCTGGCTGCCACACCCCCTCCAATAGACTTGGAGGGGGCGTGGTCATGACATCACGACCACCAGAAGGCCGTACCCAGCGTTCGGAACAAAATGTTCCAAACACTGGGGCAGTGGAGTACCTCTTTAAGATTTCAGTTTCCCCCAGCAGTCCTGCCCCCTACCATCAGATAGTTGTCTTCTATCCTGAAGATAGGGGATAACTTGGATTGATTGGAAACCCCCTTTAAAGTTTTAGACCTGCACTTTGTATATATGCCTATTAGAATGTATTACAAGCATTGAGTATTACATGCAAAAATGTGACAATTAATGTTTCTCCTCAAAATACTGTTATTTTAACCTTGCTGTGGCATAAACAGTTTATTTCTTTAAGGCATTTGCATGCGTGAATTCAGATTAAATTCAGTAGGGTTGTTGCTTAATTTCTCTGGCAATGCTGATCTGTGATGTCTGGAAATAAAATAGTTATTTGGTTCCAGTTGGCTGCATATGAGATGGAACTGGGAATCTCCAAGCTCCACTTCAAACTTTAGCATTGCCAACATATTGGCCCTGATTTACTAAGAGTGTTGTGTAGTTTTCTTTGTGGGCTTTAATTCCCTACAATTTTTTTTACACGGTATTTATAAGGTTTCCCTACATTTTGCAATTTTCCCTACATTTATCTTTTTTTTACACATGCTCTGATCTGTAGGGTTTTCCTCAGCTGAAATCCACCACATTTTCTGAGGAAGCCTTAGTAAATATGTTGGGTTTTTGTGAAAATGTCGGGAATAGGCCCCTTTTTTTGGTAGCCATGCCCCCTTTCCCAGATGGGTTTCTCAGTAAAATGGAGAGTTATTCGGGTTTTTTTCAATTCGGGAATAACAATCATATAGTAAATGAGGGCCATTGTGTATTCTTTGGTCCATTTCTACCAGTCCACATAAAGTCCAAATGCAATGGTGTCCGCTCACCTCCGGAGCCGAATCTCTGACACACCTGTGCTGTCACGGACCCGCCGGTCCCGCCCCGGCTTCAACAGCGTATAGAAGGAAGGATTGTCCGGCACCAGGTATGCTCTAAAAGATTTCTTTTATTCAAGCCATAGCAAGGAAACAAACATCACAGGACTGTAGTAATCTGACGCGTTTCGCTCTCTCTTGAGCTTAAACGTAGACTAAATTCAACAGACCAACATGCAGTTTTAAAATAAGACTCAATGGTCACATGATAAAATACCTGACGTAGGTAGTGATTATAAAAACCCGGCATGGATATCATCTGTTAGTATTACAGAGTGGATTGGATCCTGTCATTAGTGCGTTATTCGCTGTGTGTCTGTCCTATGAGTGTGAATGTTCTCCAAGCACTAAGTGTAAAACCGACAAATATGCACAAATAAACCGCAGTGTGTTAGAATAGTACATGTATAGATCGATAGTAAAATGGAATAATTTATCTCCATATCTAAATAACTCAAAAAAACTCAAAAAAGCTGCATACATGAATATATATGTGTTATAATTACATGCGTTGAATGGATTATGGCATGTTAAAAGTCACACATGCACGGATAAATGATACAAAAGAATAAGCAATTTCTTTATGTGTGTAATTCATGTAACCTACATGCATGTATACATATACTAAAAGATGATATCTGCATCATTAGTTGCTGGATGTACATAAATAAATTGTAACATTGCACAATTTTCTCTGTTTTGGTATGCATATATATCCGTTGCATATTAATACCATAATTTACAGTAACCGCACTCTAATAGGCATCTAAACACACTAGGTGGAATCACCCTCCCAACACTCCCACTAAGAGAAATTATTGGTCTACCAAAATTATGAATAGATAGAACATAAAACATAATATAATAAGGGGCTGTGGCGCTCAGGGCGCTCGGAGCATCTGGGGAGGCATATAGAGCTAGACAATATTCTTATGTACAGGTCATAATTAAATCTAGGCGTTTGTTCATTCCCCGTGGGTATCTGGTATCCAAAAGAAATATCCAATATGTCTCTCTATTGAAGAGGCGTTTTCTCACATCCCCTCCTCTAATACCTATCTTGACCCTTTCTACACCAGACACCCGCAGGGAATCCAACTCCCCCGCGTGCACATCCCGAAAGTGGCGTGACAACATGGAAATGCCTACTCCTTCACTCCTGCTATCGGAGATATGTCTCCTGATTCTTGTTTTGAGGGTATTGGTAGTGCACCCTACATATTGCATGTTACACTTGGTACACGTGGCTACATAAACTAGCATTGTAGTATTGCAGTTAATGTATTCACGTAATTGATATGTTTTGTTATTTACACAAGACATTATCTCTTTAGAGTGATGCATGTATTTGCATGTAATACATCGACTATGTCCACAACCCCAATTCCCTACAATATCCAACCAATTACCATGTTTAATTTTATTCTTTGTACTGTATTCTCCTTTTTTAGAGTTAAATAGACTTGGTGATAGAGAGGAGCCCAATGAGGGTGCTTTTCTAGAGACCGCCATAATGCCCTCTTTAACTACCTCCCTCAATATTGGGTCCCCCTCTAAGACTGGTGTATACTTATGAATGATATTTTTACTATCGATCTATACATTTTACTATCGATCTATACATGTACTATTCTAACACACTGCGGTTTATTTGTGCATATTTGTCGGTTTTACACTTAGTGCTTGGAGAACATTCACACTCATAGGACAGACACACAGCGAATAACGCACTAATGACAGGATCCAATCCACTCTGTAATACTAACAGATGATATCCATGCCGGGTTTTTATAATCACTACCTACGTCAGGTATTTTATCATGTGACCATTGAGTCTTATTTTAAAACTGCATGTTGGTCTGTTGAATTTAGTCTACGTTTAAGCTCAAGAGAGAGCGAAACGCGTCAGATTACTACAGTCCTGTGATGTTTGTTTCCTTGCTATGGCTTGAATAAAAGAAATCTTTTAGAGCATACCTGGTGCCGGACAATCCTTCCTTCTAGTCCACATAAAGTGTGTCATTGAGTTCTATACAGCAACAGCAAAAACAACAGTTCACATTGTGATCATTTATCTTTCTTTCACTACTTTTATTTCAAAGAATATAATGGATAAAAATTATATTCTCATAAAAAAAATCATGCTACTGCTATAATGCACAGGAGAATAGGTGAAAATATTTTCTCAGCACCAGTTGGACTTAATATTGCTTAAATGGGTTTAGGTTTAGCATGTACCTGGCAGACAGTAATGGACATGCTTAGGAAGGATCTCCGTTTGTCTTGGGGCTAAATGGCTATGTTGTGAGATCACCATAAGGCTGTGGCTATCTTTTTGTGAACTGGCATTTCCTGTTGGAGTTTGTTCCCTTAAACGACAAGTCCCATTATTCCTTGTTTGTAAGTGTGAGGTCAGTTTTCTCCCTCCCACACATCAGTCACCCCACCCATTGAAGCACACCTGTGCTTCCTTTCATGCAATAGAACAGTGTTCTCTGACCAGGGTGCCTCCAGCTTTTGCAAAATTACAATACCTTCATAATGATCTCCTTCCCACCCAGCAGTCACTTCACCCATTTAAGTAAAGACAGGCTCCCTCTGAACACCTGATTAGTGATGTAATGTTTTGGGCCCCACTGAAATCTGGAAAAACCTGAGGACAAAAATAAACCTTGGGACAAAAATCACATAAGAATTGTATGAACTACACTGACTTCACAGCCCCTGTAGCATAGTCAAATAAAAAAAATATCCTAAAATACCGTATTTTTCGCCGTATAAGACGCACTTTTTCTTCCCCAAAACTGGGGGGGAAAAGTCGGTGCGTCTTATACGGCGAATACACCACTTTGGCGGCGGTCCCTGCGGCCAACAACGGCCGGGACCCGCTGCTAATACAGGACATCACCGATCGCGGTGATGCCCTGTATTAACCCTTCAGACGCGGCGATCAAAGCTGACCGCCGCGTCTGAAGGGAAAGTGACACTAACCCGGCTGTTCAGTCGGGCTGTTCGGGACCGCCGCGATTTCACCGCGGCGGTCCCGAACAGCCCGACTGAATAGCCGGGTTAGTGCTTACAGGACACCGGGAGGGACCTTACCTGCCTCCTCGGTGTCTTCTCCGTTCAGGGATCCCCTGTATGCCGGAGCTCTCCTTCCTTGTCATCACGTCGTCGCGTACGTGCGTCGGCGTGCGTAACGACGTGATGACGGCGACGGAGAGCGAGGATACCCGGCCGGCAGCAGAGACGTTCCGGAGAGATGGGGACACGGCGACAGCGATGGAGCGACATCCAGGGCAGCGGTGACGGGTCTGGAGCGGCGGGGACACGTGAGTATTACCTCCTATGCAGTGGTCTTCAATCTGCGGACCTCCAGATGTTGCAAAACTACAACTCCCAGCATGCCCGGACAGCCAACGGCTGTCCGGGCATGCTGGGAGTTGTAGTTTTGCAACATCTGGAGGTCCGCAGGTTGAAGACCACTATTGGGTTCAAAATCTTTATTTTTTTAGATTTTGCCCCTAAAAATTGGGTGTGTCTTATACGCCGGTGCAACCTATAGGACGAAAAATACGGTACCCCTTTAATTTGTGGAAAATAATATTTCAAAGGAATTAAAAAACAAATAAACATGTCTGCTTTCTCTTTGAAACAATGCCGCACTGATATACGTTCATAGGCTGTGTCAATAAATTAGGTGCCAGAAGGTGTAGTGATTAGACTACATGTGTTTGTACTTTCCAATAAGAAGAGTAAGGGTATGTTCACATGTACAATATACATGCTGTGGATTTTTTTATGCAGATTTTCTTACTGAGGATTTTCTGCTGCAGATTTTATCATCGACAGTAGCCATTTGCCACTGCAGCATCTATAGTTAGGTGTATGAGAACATACCCTAAGGGCTCTACTACATGGGGAAATTTTTGGCCAAACATGCCAATAAATATTGATTGAAGGGATGTGATAAATGTCTGATTGTGGGGATCTGACCGCTGGGATGCCACGTTATCTCCCCGTACAGGGCCCCGCTTGGCAATTCTAGAGCGTGTTTCGTACCCAGCACGTCATCTGGTAGAAACGTGTCCCCTCTATTCATCTTTATAGTAGAGGCGGAGACACAGCCTAATTTTTATAATATGGAAAAAGAAAAACTACACTTACCTCCTGCATCCGAGATGAGTGCTGCAGCAGTGTCCTGTCTTGGCCAGTGATTGGCTGAGCAGGAAGGTCCTGCACACAGCGCTTGCCTGAAAAGCAGAAAGGTGAGAAGAGGAAGACCAGGAGACCGGAAAGAAACAAACAGGATCTAGGTAAATTTCTATTTTTACCCCACCAAAACGCCATTATTATTATTATTTTTGAGGCTGGAATACCTATGAACTAGCTAAGCCACCTGTGAGTACACAGTATAAGCCGACACACCCTTCTGCCAATATGCTGACATATAGTACATATATTTGTATTGCATTTTTGTAATGTGAACACTTCTAACAAGTAATTATTGTCTAAAATAGAGAACCCGTAAGAAATTTGCGCTGATGCTTTCTGAAGACAATATAACTATATAAGGGGAGGAACACATCAAATGATTAATCCCAATTACATAATAGAAATAAGACAGTACTTTCCAACATTTCTTTTTTACATTCTGATTTTCTTACCTATCCCAAAAATGTTTGGGTGACAGCTTTTGTTTTTATAGTTAGCGGAATTTTCCTGGCCCTAATGCAGGCCGTTTGGAGGGAATAATGTAAGAGAGGAATATAATGAGTTCCAGGCCCAGGATCTGGCATGCTTCTTCTGTTTCTCTGAACTGACTTCTCCTTGGGGAAGCAATCAAATGGCATTTCAGCCGTCAGAAACAGATGATATTAATATTGTATTGCTCGGCTCAGCTTATCAAATATTTAGTAAAGAAAAATCATGTATGGCACTGTGGCTGCACGCCTAATACACCATGTCAAATAAATACATCTGTGCTGCTGCATGTATTGTTTGAACATCAACAATATGGTAGGCACACAAGGGAAATACAGACATCAACAACAATCTATATGCCGTCATAGCAAGCAGATCGCTGCTTTCATATTTAAAAAGGCCTTTGCAAAAATAAAAGAAGCAATCTGATTGGTTGCTATAACCAACTGCACCACTCTGTCTCTACACCAGAGCTTTCCATAGTTTGGTGACACATCCCTTGTCATACCGCCAATCGCACGTATCAAGTTGTGCGTCCTAGGATGCATGACCTTACACCAGTAGCTGGTATCAGCATTAGAAATGTAGCTGCTACCCCCCTCCATGCCATTTCCCCACCCCGCTTCATCAGCCCCTTCTGCCACTTCATTCCTCCCCCTTGAACTCGCCTCCCGTGCAATATCTCTAACTCCACACCCACCCCACCACCGATCGCCCCTTGGACATTTAATTCCCCCTTCATCACCCCCTGTGCCACATCATTCCCCACCTCTGATCACCTCTTTACCGTTCCCCTTTATCACTCCCTGTGCCACATAATGTCCCCCCTTAATCTTCCCCTGTGCCATTTTATTCCCCCTCTTGACCATCCCTTGTGCCACATCATTACTCTGCTTTATCAGCTCCTCAACCACAACATTAACCCCACTTAATCACCTGCTCAACCACATCATTACCCCCCTTGATCCCCACTGCACCAGTTCAAACCCTCCCCTCTGATCTGTACCATTTAAATTACCCCTTTATCCCCCTGTGCCATTTCAATTCCTCTCTTTATCGCCCCCCAGTGCCACATTGTTCCCCCCTTCTCCTTCCTCTGATCCCCTGCTGTGCTATTTAATTCCCCCCTTTAACCCCCCCCCCCCTTTAACCCCCCCTTTTCCAGATCAGATCTTGTGTCCACCATACATTATGCATAGTGGCTACCTACTTGGATTGACAAAGCGCCTCATGGCGTGAAACATGTCGCTACAGCCTCTGTCCACATCCTTCACTGCTTCCCTTTTTATAAGGTAATGAAATAGAGGACTACTGTTATACGACAAGATGGTGAGTGCCAGTATATTATTTCCTTGAATACTCTATATAAATACATCTGTGGTGTCCCGGTACAGGACCTGGTCCTGTCCCTTGTCTAAGGTCCCCGCAGCTAGAGTCCCTCCATGTCTATAGGGCTCTCCTGTAGGGCTAACCCCTAGTCATCTTAAGTAAAGTGTGTACATATTAATTTAATGAATAGGAAATATATGTATAGGACCTTAGTGGTCACGTGATACACAGTTGTAATGTATAAAATGTTCAAGGACCTTTAGAGGTCATTTGATGTACCCAGAGTTCACTGGGTTCATAACTTACAGGTTTGTCAACCAATGAGCTTTGTCCAGCCCCTTATTATATAAAGGGCTGTAGTCAATGTATTCACTCTCTTGCTCTTAGCTCTTCCTGCCGGACTATCAAGCAGCACAAATCTCATCAGCATCAATTCAATTCATCTAGGCCCAAAGCCTAAGAACCAACAGCCACAAAACATGAGTTACTCAAAGCTCAAACTACTGAATCCTGTGTGACTACTATCAGCACAAATATTCTAAAATAGAAACACAGTGGCTAGCATCAAAAGCTCATTGCTTCCAAGTCCCAGCAAACCTGTGAGGAACCTGTATCCCAGTTCACTCTTGTAAAATACTGTTATGTTCAATACCGTTGCATATAATCTGCAAGTAAAGTTTCTTCAGTTTACTTCATAAAATCTGCTGTGGACATTCCGTTATTTCTTCCTGACGTTTGTGGGACGGTTGGCGGTAGGAACATTACTATTGAGGAAACCGCACCCTGGCATCACAACATTCAAGGGTTAATACCACCAGACCCTACACTATTATCGCAACACCCTAGACACCATCACTCTCCCAGCACCACACATCTTTCAGTCTCTACATCTACCATTTATTAAAGGGGTTGTCCAGGATTAAAAAATTATACTTCTTTCCTGAAAAAACAACACCACTCCTGTCCGCAGGTTGTGTCTGGTATTTCAGCTCAGCTCCATTAAAGTGAATGAGACAGAGCTGCAGTACTACACCTGACCTGTGGACAAGAGGGGTGCTGTTTTTGCAAAAAAGCAACCCCTTATATACAATTTACCATTCTTCTATTTTAAGTATCTGCTGACTGCTGAGTGCTGAAAGTGTTACCATTCTTGCCATTCCCTCTGCTATATTGCATTGCTTGTAAACTATGCAGTAGCCATTAAAGCTCAATCCAAATGGGGCACATATTTACCTAGTATTTGGCTATAAATAAAGATATTTGCTGTAACAAATTCAACTCTCCCCCACAGGGCTGTAGGAAAAAATAAACACATTCCACACAATATGCGGAACACACTGGGCATGCTATGGTATGTACACTGCTCAAAAAAATAAAGGGAACACTAAGATAACACATCCTAGATCTGAATGAATGAACTAATCGTATGAAATAATTTTGTCTTTACATAGTTGAATGTGCGGACAACCAAATCACACAAAAATTATCAATGGAAATCAAATTTCTCAACCCATGGAGGTCTGGATATGGAGTCACACTCAAAATCAAAGTGGAAAGCCACACTACAGGCTGATCCAACGTTGATGTAGTGTCCTTAAAACAAGTCAAAATGAGGCTCAGTAGTGTGTGTGGCCTCCACGTGTCTGTATGACCTCCCTACAATGCCTGGGCATGATCCTGATGAGGTGGCGGATGGTCTCCTGAGGGATGTCCTCCCAGACCTGGACTAAAGCATCCGCCAACTCCTGGACAGTCTGTGGTGCAACGTGGCGTTGGTGGATGGAGGGAGACATGATGTCCCAGATGTGCTCCTTCGGATTCAGGTCTGGGGAACGGGTGGGCCAGTCCATAGCATCAATGCCTTCCTCTTGCAGGAACTGCTGACACACTCCAGCCACATGAGGTCTAGCATTGTCTTGCATTAGGAGGAACCCAGGGCCAACCACACCAGCATATGGTCTCACAAGGGGTCTGAGGATCTCATCTTGGTACCTAATGCCAGTCAGGCTACCTCTGGCAAGCACATGGAGGGCTGTGTGGCCCCCAAAGAAATGGCACCCCACACCATTACTGACCCACCACCAAACCGGCCATGGTGGAGGATGTTGCAGGCAGCAGAACGTTCTCTACAGTGTCTCCAGACTCTGTTACATCTGTAACATGTGCTCAGTGTGAACCTGCTTTCATCTGTGAAGAGCACAGAGCGCCAGTGGCGAATTTGCCAATCTTGGTGTTCTCTGGCAAATGCCAAACGTCCTACACGGTGTTGGGCTGTAAGCACAACCCCCACCTGTGGACATCGGGCCCTCATACCACCCTCATGGAATCTGTTTCTGACCGTTTGAGTGAATAAATGCACATTTGTGGCCTGCTTGAGGTCATTTTGCAGGGCTCTGGCAGTGCTCCTCCTTGCACAAAGGTGGAAGTAGCGGTCCTGCTGCTGGGTTGTTGCCCTCCTAAGGCCTCCTCCACGTCTCCTGATGTACTGGCCTGTCTCCTGGTAGCGCCTCCATGCACTGGACACTACAGTGACAGACACAGCAAACTTTCTTACCACAGCTCGCATTGATGTGCCATCCTGGATGAGCTGCACTACCTGATCCACTTGTGTAAGTTGTAGACTCCGTCTCATGCTACCACTAGAGTGAAAGCACCGCCAGCATTCAAAAGTGACCAAAACATCAGCCAGGAAGCATAGGAACTGAGAAGTGGTCTGTGATCACCACCTGCAGAACCACTCCTTTATTGGGGGTGTCTTTCTAATTGCCTATAATTTCCACCTGTTGTCTGTTCCATTTGCACAACAGCATGTGAAATTGATTGTCAATCAGTGTTGCTTCCTGAGTGGACAGTGGGATTTCACAGAAGTGTCATTGACTTGGAGTTACATTGTGTTGTTTTAGTGTTCCCTTTATTTTTTTGAGCAGTGCACTATAGTGCACTCTACAAGTGATCACTTATAGAAGTTTTCTAGGGGCACTAAAAATTATTTCAAAATTCTAAAAAATATAAAATAAAACCCTGTATTAAAAATTAAATGACCCCTTGTCCCATCTTTAAAACAAAAGAATACTAAATTAAAAAAAATAAACAAAATTCATTTTGCTGTGTCTGAACAATTAAAATATATTGTTATTTATTCTGCACGGACTAAATGTCATAATGACTGTATTTTAGTGTCAAACTAATCAAGTTTAATGAAATAAATGCACAAAAAAACATGCGGAAATAGAGCCATGACACCTGGGAAATTACCCAGGTACAGGGATACAGAAAAAATTCATCGGCAAAAAACATAACAAACCAATCGTGCCAATGAGAGCCATAGAAAAAAAATAACATTGCCATATCATAATATACATCAATACAGTGAAAAATTATATCTGAGGTCTGGACAATATCGAGGCATTAGCCAGGGTTCCCACACCTTATGAAACCTGCCAACCCCGTCTTCCCTCATTGCAGATAGCTTTTCAGAACGCACAATACTATTAACCTGTGCAATCCCACGTGAGGTCGGGCTTTTTCCATTTATTGGCAATATGTATTCTGTCCAGGCTGAAGCACAGGCTGGGACAAAGCCCAGAAAGTGAGGGCGAGACTAGCACTCTTTAGTGCTCACTCCTGTTCTGTCCTATCAGACTGCAACATAAAAACAGAGAGGAGGAGGTTACAGAGCAACTTGCAGTGACTGGATAAAGAGACACAACACAGCATGGCAGACTCAGGGAGGAAGTGAATGCATGGTGAGTGAGGGCAGCCTCTGCTTTGGAACTTGCTTTGCCCACTCATAAGCAGTGGATATCAGAATGAGTGAGCAGCAGACTAGGGAGGAAGATGAGTCATGCAGAGTGAGGACACCCCCCCTGCAAAGCACAAAATGACAAACAAGTGAGCAACAGATAGAAGGTCTTTGTGAGAGAAACATAGGTGCTGGACACAAAAATTATATAACCATGATTAGGATTTGGTACTAAGTAACATATAACTTTTTTTTTGTCCACAGTCAACGGCATAAATAGAAAAAGAAAAAGGCAGAATTTTTGGTCCCATCACATACCAGCGATCAAAAAGTAAGGTCTATGCAAAAGTGGCATCAACAAAAACTAAAAAAATACTGCCTTCTCACATAGGTGAATTAACCCCTTAACGACCACGGACGTAAATGTACGTCTTGGTTTGGCGGGACTTCCCGCACCAGGACGTACATTTACGTCCTGTGTATGACCGCGAGCATCGGAAGGGTGCTCGTGTCAGACCCGCCCATAATGGCCGACATCCGCGATCCCGCGGATGTCCGCCATTAACCCCTCCGATGCCGTGATCAATACAAATCACGGCATCTGCGGCATTGTGGCACTTTGATTGGATGATCGGATCGCCCGCAGCGCTGCCGCTGGGATCCGATCATCCAGCATGACAGCCGGAGGTCCCCTCACTTGGCTCCGACCGTCTCCCGGGGTCTTCTGCTCTGGTCTGTGATCGAGCAGACCAGAGCAGAAGATCACCGATAATACTGATCAGTGCTGTGTCCTATGCATAGCACTGCACAGTATTAGCAATCAAAGGATTGCTATAGATAGTCCCCTATGGGGACATAAAAAGTGCAAAAAAAAATGTAAAAATAAAAAGTAATCCCCTCCCCCAATAAAAAAGAAAATTGTCAGTTTTTCCCATTTTACCCCCAAAAAGCGTAAACATTTTTTTAAATAAACATATTTGGTATCGCCGCGTGCGTAAATGTCCGAACTATCAAAATATAATGTTAATTATCCCGTATAGTGAATGGCGTAAAATGTAAAAAGTCCAAAAATGCAGCTTTTTTGTCACATTTTATTTTTAAAAAAATCATAAAAAATTATCTAAAAGTTTTATATATGCAAATGTGGTATCTAAAAAAAGTACAGATGACGGCGCAAAAAATGAGCCCTCATACCGCCCTATATACGGAAAAATGAAAAAGTTATAGGTGGTCAAAATAGGGCAATTTTAGATTACTGATTTTGTACAAAAAGTTTTTGATTTTTTTTTAAGCGGTACAAAAATATAAAAGTATCTAGCCATGGGTATCACTTTAATTATATTGACCCACAGAATAAAGAACACATGTCATTTTTACCGTAGAGTGTACAGTGTGAAAACAAAACCCTCCAAAATGTGCAAAATTTGGGTTTTCATTTATATTTATTGGGGGGTTTGCCGTACATTTTATGGTAAAATGAGAGGTTTCATTACAAAGTACAATTGGTCACGCAAAAAACAAGTCCTTATATGGGTCTGTAGATGGAAAAATAAAAGAGGTATGGATTTTAGAAGGCAAGGAGGAAAAAACGAAAACGCAAAAAAAAAATTGGCCTGGTCCTTAAGGTGAAAATGGGCTTGGTCATTAAGGGGTTAAACAAAAAAATATGTTTTTTTTTGTTTGTTGTAAGTCGTATAGTAAAATAAAATAGGTACAACAGGTGTGGCACAGCTCACTCGGTCGCCCCTCCCGCTCATGGACCGGACCTCAGTCCATATAATGATAGAAAGAAATGGAATTGTCCAGCGCAGGATGTCAAGCAATGCGATTTTTATTCAGCGGTAACAGTGGATGATGACAGGGTGACGCGTTTCAGCCGCGCTCAGCGGCCTTAGTCATACAAAACAATAGTGCAAGTGAATCGCTTTTATGGAGGGGAAAAACTGGGATCCGCCCCAGTGGGAACCTTCCCAGGGCTTAACCCATTATTCACCTCCATCTATCAGATATAGTAAAAACGCACATATAATGTGAACAATAGTTAAAATATTAAAACACTTGAGTTACAAGCGATAATATAGAAAAAGACATTCATTATTACTAAAAATACAAAAGCCAATTACAAAATGTCAGATAACATATGTACATGTGCGATCTCGTAGCAAAAAATGTAGAATAATCTACATAATTTTAACCTAATATCGTGTCATGCATAACAGACTAGATTTGAATAACCAATATGGTTGTGTATACTTCCATAGGACATCAAAAAATTATATTACAATTGTATAATAGGATCGCACATGGACATATGGACTAATATGGAACAATTAAATTGTCTCAAAAAAACCCCACATATAATATATATATTATTCAATACTCTATTGTATATATACTATTTATTATTTATCATATGTGCGAGAAACAATTATGAGAAAGAATATAAAAGTAAAATTCCTCCCCAACTCCAAGAGAAACCAATAAAAATATCATACTGTAAGGGAACAACGGATCAATAATGGAGGATGACATCTTGTCTTAAATTTAGGCCAAGGGGACACCTGGTTTGAAGTTTAATAATCCAGAAGACTTCTCTGTCCAATAGTTTTTGTTTAATATTACCTCCTCTAATATTGTTAGTAACCCTTTCAATCCCCTGAAGGCTAAGACCAGAAAAATCACCCTCACGCTTTTCGGCAAAATGCTTACTAACCATGGAAAGATGTCGGGACTGAAAATGTGGAATGTCCGACAGGTGTTTTCTGGTCCTAGCCTTCAGGGGATTGGAGGTGCACCCCACATACTGTAATTGGCAGATGTTACATGTCATTAGATAGACCACATGGCTCGTGTTACAATTAATGTATTCTGACATACCGAATGTTTCTCCAGTGACTGTGGACATAAAAGTTTTGGAATTCTTCATGACTTTGCAACAAATACACTTTAAATGTCCACATTTAAAGTTACCCTTGGTATTGAGCCAGGTGGGTTTCTTAATCACACCAGAACTAAACAAGCTAGGGGAGACACATTGGCCGATGGTTTTGGCCCTCCGTGACACAAATTTATACCCATGTTCAAAAAATTTTATGTATTGGCTATCATGAACTACCATTGGTAGGTATTTCTCAATTATTTTGCATATTGGTTTGAAATCATGGCTATAATTTGTCGAAAAAACAAGGGGTTTGACTTCACTGTTTCTCCTAGTAATTTGGGATGATGACTCTTTAATGCCATATACCAAGTTAGACCTATTTTTTCTCCTAGCAATATCCTTTGCTCGGTTCAATGACCAAGTCCGATAACCTCTCTGTCTCAGCCTCACTGATATGTCCTCTGCTTCATTTTCAAATAACTCCAATGTGGAGTTGTTCCTCCTAGCTCTAATCATTTCTCCTACTGGGAGATTTTTAACCACATGTGGTGGGTGGCACGATGCTGCTTGCAGTATCGAATTGGTGTCCAATTCTTTACGGTATGTAAAGGTAGTGACCCTACAATTCACCCCTCAGTTTCAGATCCAAAAAACTGACCTCGATCTCATCACAATGTAGTGTGAATCTGAGGTTACAAGGGTTCTGATTAAGATACAGGCCAAACTGTTGTATGGTCGGCATAGACGACCCCCCGATAAACAGGAGGTCGTCTATGTACCGACCATACCACAGGATGTGCTCCCCAAATGGAGATAAAATATCCATGTTTAGACTTCTATAAAGTTTGGAATCCAGCACCACAACCCCTCCGCCATTGTCTGCTCCACGAATCACTATATCTCTAGTTTCAGACAGCTCTTTCAAGGCCATTTTTTCACATTTTGTTAAATTGTGTTTTACTACTGTAACATTTTGAGATAATTTATATAAATCCCTTTCCACTAGATTCTGAAATTGTTCCAATACAGGTGTGCGGGACATAATAGGATAAAATTCAGGGTTGGGGGTAGGGAAGCAGGGTTCTACATGTTTTCTAGATGTTGTCAATTGTTGTTACAACAATTGACAACATCTAGAAAACATGTAGAACCCTCCTTTCCTACCCCCAACCCTGACAAAGCCGCGTCCTGCGGCGAAACATGTCGAGGGGGGGCATAGGACTGGTTTTAATATACAGTGTACACTCCCCCAACAACCGTGTGCACACTGCAGGTACACACAGGTAGACAATAGGTGATGCCTGTTTGGCACAAATGACCACTATTAATACGGGAGGAGAGATACACTGCAACTTTTAACCTTTTTTGTTGGTGTTATGAGTTAATAAAGATTACACCTTTTAACAAATATATGGGAAGTATAGGGAATTAGTGGATCACCTCGGTGATCTTTTGGTTAATTGGTTTAAAACAACCCTCCATATATTGGTCCGCAGTTGGATCATAACTTTAAATGTGGACATTTAAAGTGTATTTGTTGCAAAGTCATGAAGAATTCCAAAACTTTTATGTCCACAGTCACTGGAGAAACATTCGGTATGTCAGAATACATTAATTGTAACACGAGCCATGTGGTCTATCTAATGACATGTAACATCTGCCAATTACAGTATGTGGGGTGCACCTCCAATCCCCTGAAGGCTAGGACCAGAAAACACCTGTCGGACATTCCACATTTTCAGTCCCGACATCTTTCCATGGTTAGTAAGCATTTTGCCGAAAAGCGTGAGGGTGATTTTTCT
This sequence comes from Hyla sarda, assembly GCF_029499605.1. Taxonomy (NCBI): domain Eukaryota; kingdom Metazoa; phylum Chordata; class Amphibia; order Anura; family Hylidae; genus Hyla; species Hyla sarda. Next base: position 47,938,479 of record NC_079190.1, read on the forward strand.
GGTCTTAGCCTTCAGGGGATTGAAAGGGTTACTAACAATATTAGAGGAGGTAATATTAAACAAAAACTATTGGACAGAGAAGTCTTCTGGATTATTAAACTTCAAACCAGGTGTCCCCTTGGCTTAAATTTAAGACAAGATGTCATCCTCCATTATTGATCCGTTGTTCCCTTACAGTATGATATTTTTATTGGTTTCTCTTGGAGTTGGGGAGGAATTTTACTTTTATATTCTTTCTCATAATTGTTTTTCGCACATATGATAAATAATAAATAGTATATATACAATAGAGTATTGAATAATATATATATTGTTACGCCTAGCGCTCCGGGTCCCCGCTCCTCCCCGGAGCGCTCACGGCGTCTCTCTCCCCGCAGCGCCCCGGTCGGTCCCGCCGACCGGGAGCGCTGCACTGTCATGGCCGTCGGGGATGCGATTCGCACAGCGTGACGCGCCCGCTCGCGAATCGCATCCCAGGTCACTTACCCGTCCCGGTCCCCTGCTGTCATGTGCTGGCGCGCGCGGCTCCGCTCTCTAGGGCCCGCGCGCGCCAGCTCTCTGAGACTTAAAGGGCCAGTGCACCAATGATTGGTGCCTGGCCCAATTAGCTTAATTGGCTCCCACCTGCTCCCAGACTATATCTGATCACTGCCCCTGCACTCCCCTGCCGGATCTTGTTGCCTTGTGCCAGTGAAAGCGTTTATTGTGTCCAAAGCCTGTGTTACCTGAACTTCTGCTATCCATCTTGACTACGAACCTTGCCGCCTGCCCCCGACCTTCTGCTACGTCTGACCTTGCCTCTGCCTAGTCCTTCTGTCCCACGCCTTCTCAGCAGTCAGCGAGGTTGAGCCGTTGCTAGTGGATACGACCTGGTTGCTACTGCCGCAGCAAGACCATCCCGCTTTGCGGCGGGCTCTGGTGAAAACCAGTAGCCTCTTAGAACCGGTCCACTAGCACGGTCCACGCCAATCCCTCGCTGACACAGCGGATCCACAACCCGTAAGCCGAATCGTGACATATATTATATGTGGGTTTTTTTTGAGACAATTTAATTGTTCCATATTAGTCCATATGTCCATGTGCGATCCTATTATACAATTGTAATATAATTTTTTGATGTCCTATGGAAGTATACACAACCATATTGGTTATTCAAATCTAGTCTGTTATGCATGACACGATATTAGGATAAAATTATGTAGATTATTCTACATTTTTTGCTACGAGATCGCACATGTACATATGTTATCTGACATTTTGTAATTGGCTTTTGTATTTTTAGTAATAACGAATGTCTTTTTCTATATTATCGCTTGTAACTCAAGTGTTTTAATATTTTAACTATTGTTCACATTATATGTGCGTTTTTACTATATCTGCTAGATGGAGGTGAATAATGGGTTAAGCCCTGGGAAGGTTCCCACTCGGACGGATCCCAGTTTTTCCCCTCCATAAAAGCGATTTACTTGCACTATTGTTTTGTATGACTAAGGCCGCTGAGCGCGGCTGAAACGCGTCACCCTGTCATCATCCACTGTTACCGCTGAATAAAAATCGCATTGCTTGACATCCTGCGCTGGACAATTCCATTTCTTTCTAGTAAAATAAAATGTACACTCAAATTTGGTATTTTTGTAATCGTACTGACCCATAAAGGTAACCCATCAGTTTTACCATGTGGCGCACTTAGGAGAAAAAAAAATATTGCCTCACAAACTTGTGCAATTAAGGATAAAATAAGAAGAACCAGTAAAAATAAAATGGGAAAAATAAGTGGGGGAAAAAACACGTTATGGGGTTTAGAAGGTGAGAAGAAAAACGAAAGCAAAAAAAAAAAAAAAAAGGAATTTAAACTAGGGTACTTCCAGCTGCTGCAAAACTACAACTCCCAGCATGCCCGGTCAATCAAAGGCTGTCCAGGCATGCTGGGATTTGCAACAAAGTTTGGAAAACACTGTAGAGGGAGATTTATCAAAAATTCTGCAGAGGAAGAGTGGTCACGTTGCCCACAGAAACCAATCAGATCGCTTCTTTCATTAAAAAAAAAAAAAAAAAAAAAAAGCCTCTGAAAAATGAAAGAAGCAATCTGATTGGTTGCTATGGGCAACCTGCACAGCGCGCCTTGTGACTACGGAGCACGCCTCCTGACGCTTCCCGTAGCGTCATTACGTCACAGTTTACGCACGGTGGTTACCTTACCATAGAGTTCACAGGCAGCTGGCGTGTAGGACGCACAACGTGACGACGTCAGTACGTAACGCGGAAGGCGCCGGAAGTCTTTCTGTGTGTGAGAGTGTGTTAGTGTTTCAGGCCGCTGGACGCGAGGTTCTCCCTGCAGATTATAAACTGGAGAAGATGGCGGTAGAGTCGCGGGTGACGCAGGAGGAGATCAAGAAGGAACCGGAGAAACCTATCGACCGGGAGAAGGTAACGGGGCCCGTGTGTCTGCAGCTCGGGGAGGGGGGAGCGATACATGTGGCGGGGTTCTGGGAAGACTGATGCTGTCCTGTATTGATGCCTATATATCAGTGTTTTCCAAACAGTGTGCCTCCAGCTGTTTCAAAACTACAACTCCCAGCACGCCCGGACAGCCGAAGGGAGTTGTAGTTTTGCAACAGCTGGAGGCACACTGTTTGGAAAACATACACACATCAGGTGCTCTTACAGAAGAGTAACAGTAGGGGGTGCACTTCACTGTGATCCTTCCCTGAAATCAATGAACTGCCAATGGGCTTTTGCTGAGTTGCAAAACTACAACTCCCATTATCCTGTACATCAGGCTTTTTATTCCATCAGTGATCAGCTAATCCACTGCTCACCTATGCCCCCCCCCCTGGTGTAGCAAAACTACAACTCCCATCATGCCCCACAGTGTGTCAGGCAAGATGGAGATTTTAACTTTGCAACATGAGTCTTCTCTCTATATTTTTGGGGCCTGCTGGGAGTGGTAGTTTACAACATTTAAGCTTATTCCCTCTTAATGATCATCTAATGCAGAATTAATATGTGGCCCTTCTTGTGTTGTGAAACCACAACTCCTGTCATTGGCATGCCGACGGACATAAGGGGAGTTGTAGTTTTGCAACAAGTGGTTAATGCTGAGCTAATGGATTCTGGAGCTGCTCACTGACCAGTCTGCACATAGTGAGGGGAACCACAAGTCCCAGAAAGCCCCGGCGTGATTAATTGTTGTCTCCTGGTGCTGAATAATACTAATAATAATAAAAATAATACAAATAATAATAATACATAAATAATATTTGTATTATTATTTGTATTTGTAGTATTTGTATTATTATTATTTATTATTAATAATACAAATAAATAATATATATATTTTTTTAATTATTCAGTAGGGCTACTGATCTGTGAATGAGCGGAAAGCTGGAGCTGGAGATGAATGAAGTAACTAGAGATGAGCGGACTTGCAGTAAATTCGATTCGTCACGAACTTCTCGGCTCGGCAGTTGATGTCTTATCCAGCATAAATTAGTTCAGCTTTCAGGTGCTCCGGTGGGCTGGAAAAGGTGGATACAGTTCTAGGAAAGAGTCTCCAGCCACCGGAGCACCTGAAAGCTGAACTAATTTATGCTGGATAAGACATCAACTGCCGAGCCGAGAAGTTCGTGACGAATCGAATTTACTGTAAGTTCGTTCATCTCTAGAAGTAACAATACAGATCAGCGGGTCAGATCCCAGGCATTGGCCGATGATTAGTTTTGTCTGGACTGAGCCGTTTGGTAAATTCTGTGACTGCCTAAAGAGGTCCAGTGTGTACAGACACCTGTCAGATCTCCTAATCTGGACGTGCAGGGTTTTAAAGGAGATATCGGATATAATAAAAAAAAAATGATCCCCAATCCAGAGGATAGGGGATAAGTAGCAGATCTCAGGGGGTCTGAGTGCTGGGGGACCCCCTGTGATCACCAGTACAGGACCCGGCGCTCAGGGAGGAGCAGGTGCTGCAGCCGACATGCGCTCCATTCATTTCTTCAGCTCTCAGGCATCATCTACGCTCCCGTAGGAATGAATGGAGCACTCATCATCAACCAACAGACATGTGCTCCTCACAGAGAGTGGCGGGGTCCCATTCTGGTGATCGTGGGGGGGGGACCCCTGCGATCAGTTACTTATGCCCTATACTGTGGATAGGGGTTAAGTTAGTTCTCAGTGGAGTGCTCCTTTAAAGGGGTACTCCGGTGGAAAACATTATTATTATTGTTTATTTTTATTTTTAAATCAACTGGTGCTAGAAAGTTAAGCAGATTTGTAAATGACCTTTATTAAAAAAATCTTTACCCTTCCAGTACTTTTTAGCAGCTGTATGCTATAGAGGAAATTATTTTTCTTTTTGAATTTCTTTTTTTTGTCTTGTCCAGTGCTCTCTGCTGACACCTCTGTCCATGTCAGGAACTGTCCAGAGCAGTATAAGTTTTCTGTGGGGATTTCCCCCTGCTTTGGACAGTTCCTGATACGAACAGAGGTGTCAGCAGAGAGCACTGTGGACAAGACAAAAAATAAATTCAAAAAGAAAAGAATTTCCTCTGTAGCATACAGCTGCTAAAAAGTACTGTAAGGGTAAAGATTTTTTAATAGAAGTCATTTACAAATCTGTTTTAACTTTCTAGCACCAGTTGATTTGAAAAAGAAAAACCTTTTTTCACCGGAGTACAACTGGGGTACTCCGCCCCTAGACATCTTATCCCACCACGCCCCCTCCCATAGACTTGCATTGAGAGGCGGAGCGTGATGTCACTTGGGGGCAGAGTTGTGACGTCACGATCTCACGTCACCGTGGTCGGGAGCCGTTAGGATGAGAGCCTCCAGCACTGCAGGAAGCCGCAACAGGTGGGTCCTGCAGCCGAGATCCCGGGGGTCCCCAGTGGTGGGACCCCTGCGATCTGACATCTTATCCCCTATCCTTTCGATAGGGGATAAGATGTCTAGGGGCGGAGTACCCCTTTAAGTCAACTGTATGTATCATTACAGGACCAGTTCTTTAGACAAAGCATATGTTCATAGGGAACCTCCGGTTGTCAGAGAGACCTCTCTCCAGGTGCAAAAGCAAAAAATGTATTTATTTTTTATTGTTTAGACAAGACGAATCGCTGGCCGATGCTTGAGATTCATATTGGCCGATCTGATCTGCTGATTGGCTTGTCTGTAGCTGCAGCCTTCCGTTATGTCAGGTGTGAACAGCCTCTCGTACATTCCTGGGCCCTATACAGTAATCATCAGGCGGGGGCTTCCAGTATGTTTGCGGCTTCATCATCCCTTCGTGTAGTCACTTTGCATCTTCATCCAACAAACCACAAGATGGACTGAGTCAGTGATCAAGTCCACAACCCATGTGCTCACTGCATTCTCTCCCACCTCCTATAACTACAACTCCTATCGGGCATGAAAACCTTTGGTTGTAAAGTGTAGTTTTGTAACACTGGGGGAGCTACGTGTTTGGGGGGGATGCATTAGCTTAGGCTGCATTCACACCTCGTTTTTTACATACGGGTGCCAGATCCGGCTGGGGGAGGGGAAAACTGGGCGCTCCTATACCCCGGCCGGATCAGCCCGTGACTCCATTTACTTTAATGACCCGACCAGAATCAAACGGTGACTCCGCTCGGCTCAGTTTTGACCCGTATGCGGTTTCCTGACCGGACCTAAAACTGTAGTATACTATGGTTTTAGGTCCGGTCCAAAACCGCATACGGGTCAAAACTGAGCCGAGCGGAGTCACCGTTTGATTCTGGTCGGGTCATTAAAGTAAATGGAGTCACGGGCTGATCGCCCGGTTCTCCCCTCCCCCAGCTGGATTCGGCACCCGTATGTAAAAAGCGAGGTGTGAATGCAGCCTTAGAGGGAGAGGCTGATGTAGGGGTAAAGCATTGCAGAGATCTCATAGGAAGTTCATTGATATAAGTGGGAGAATGGATGTAACTTGATCGGCTTTGAGTGTACAGGTCATCCTGGGACCAGGGTTATAGGCTGCAAACAAATCCCTTCAGCAGTGTTTCCCAAACCTGTGTGCCTCCAGCTGTTGCAAAACTACAACTCTCAGCATGCCTGGACAGCCGAAGGCTGTCCAGGCATGCTGGGAGTTGTAGTTTTGCAACAGCTGGAGGCACACAGGTTTGGGAAACACTTCCCTACAGTCACAGAACCTTCCATCTGTTTCCTGCTATAAGTCACATTCAATGAGATTTAAAGGGGTACACCGGTGGAAACCTTTTTTTTTTATTTATTTTTTAAATGAACTGGTGCCAGAAAGTTAACAGATTTGTAAATTACTTCTATTTAAAAAAAAAATCTTAATCCTTTCAGTACTTATTAGCAGCTGTATGCTACAGAGGAAATTCTTCTTTTTTTGTCTTGTCCACTGTGCTCTCTGCTGACACCTCTGTCCGTGTTAGGAACTGTCCGGAGCAGCATAGGTTTGCTATGGGGATTTTCTCCTGCTCTGGACAGTTCCTGATACGGGTATCAGGTGTCGGCAAAGAGCACTGTGGACAAGACAAAAAAGACATTCAAAAATAAAAGAATTTCCTCTGTAGCATACAGCTGCTAATAAGTACTGGAAGGGTAAAGATTATTATTTTTTTTTTATAGAAGTAATTTACAAATTTTAAATTTTTTAATTTTCATCAGTTGACTTAAAATGTTTTCCAGTGGAGTACCTCTTTATTCACAACTCTTTGCTAAGTTGCTTCATATTTTACCTGGTTTCAAGCCATAAAATGTTTTTCCAAAAGTGGCCATGACCTGTTTGTAGGAATGTTCCGGTAGGACGCTATAGCGGAATAGATTCTTCAGGATATGATGTTTTTTACATTCATTAAGTGTTTGTTCCTCCTTGTTGTGTTTCTCCAGACCTGCCCTCTCCTGCTGAGAGTCTTTACCACAAACAATGGGAGACATCACCGAATGGACGAGTTCTCTCGGGGAAACGTCCCGTCCAGTGAGCTACAGATCTATACATGGTAAGAAATGATCAAAAAAAATGTATTCTAAAAGGTGACGTAAATGAATCGCGCTGTAGACTAGGGAATAGGGATCGGTCGACGTCGATTTTTTTTTAAAGTTTTTTTGGTGAAGATACCGATAATCTGTGACCTTTCAGGCCGGTAGCCGATAATTTATACCGGAATATCGTTATAAATTATTGGCTACTCCCCGGCCCCACAGAAGCTGCTGCAAATTAATGATTTAAAGCGGGCGCTTTAAATCAATGAACTGCAGTGCCTTTTGCAGGGCCAGAGACCGCCACTGCCGCCCGCTTCTCTCCCCCTGCCTGTCCTGGGGTCCTTCCTAGTCCAACCACCACAGCCGCTGCCCCATTGACACCCCCTCCCCGGTTTTATAATTACCCGTTCCCGGGGTCTGCGCTACTACTGGCTCTGGCGGCGCACTGACGGTGCCGTCGCGTTGAGGATGTCACTTGTCATTGCGTTGAGCACAGGATGCTGCAGGAGCCAGAAGTAGCACAGACCCCGGGAATTGGTAATTATAAAACTGGGGTTGGGGGAAGGCAAGGGGGCAGCGGCGGCGGTCTATGGCCGGGGGGGCGGAACATTATCGGCATATTGGCAGGGTAATTCTGATAATGTCCAAAATTGTGAATATCTGCCGATAATATTGGCCAAACCGAAAATCCGTTGATCCCTACTGTATACCGTAGTAATTATCAGGGTCTGTTCATTGCATTGAAAGTGATGGCATATTGTTTAGATAGATCGATCAGTGAATCGGACTACATGGGGCCCCTAATAATCCTCAGAATGAAGGAGCTGTAGCATCTGCAGTTCCCTGCAATATAGATTAAAATATAGAAAATAAAGCTCCTGTCACTTGCTGCACAGTTCATACACCTGCAGTAAGTTGTACTGTACTTCCCTGCCTAGTGGGTTGATGTGTGTGTGTGTGTGTGTGTGTGTGTGTGTGTCAGGATATGTTCATATGCTCGCCACCCAACACACATGTGCTCCTCACTGAGAGTGCCGGGGTCCCATTCTGGTGATCGTGAGGGGGGGCAGCAGTCAGACCCCCGTGATCAGCTACTTGTGCCCTATACTGTGGATACGGGATAAGTTAGTTCTCAGTGGAGTGCTCCATTAAAGGGGTACTCTGGTGGAAAACATAGCCGTTGGCTGTCCGGGCATGCTGGGAGTTATAGTCCTTAAGGGGTTAAAAACTCACCAAAACAAATCGTGCAGGTGTATAAGATGAAATTGCTCCACACACAATAGTCCAATTACTTGTACCCAGATGGTTTGTATAGAAGAGAATACATACACACTGGAAGCTATACAAATATTCTGCCACCTAGTGGATGCGTTTCATTATAAACTTGAATCTCTCGATGCGTTTCTACCAATTATTTCATTGGTTTCCTCAGGAGAGATGACAATAAATGTTGTAAGGCAGAAAATAGTAAAACAGCTGTGCTGAAAGTTTAGCAGCACAAATAATCAATGACCCACAGGTATATTACAGGGAAATGCCCAAATAAGGTGCCAGACTGCATTTAATATTGCACATAAAAAAATGTAAGCAAAAATAAACGTGCGTAAATGTCCGACCTATAAAAATATAACCTTAATTAAACAGCACGGTCAGTGGCGTATGCGTAAACAAAGAAATGTATAGTCCAGAATTGCGTATTTTTAGTCACTTTGTATACCCTAAAAAGAATGCATAAAAAGCGATCAACTTACTTGACAGGCCCTTGATCCAGTGCTGTAAAGTTACTTCACCTCATAGTTTGCTCACAGATCTGATTTCATCAGGGGCCTGAGAGAATAGGAGTATTTTGGTTTCCATCCCATATTATATAGGATTTTTGCTCTATTTGATAGGATGGACGCTACTTTAAAAGAGCTAACCAGCCTGGTGAAAGAAGTATATCCCGAGGCCCGCAAGAAGGGAACACACTTCAACTTCGCTATTGTTTATCCAGACACCAAACGGCCGAGTTACAGGTATGTGAAAAGGTGATGGGTAATGTGACCCCGGGGAAATGGAATATTGTCAGGCCATTCACATCACTACTTTTGAATCCGTAGAAATTATTTTTGAAAAGGATGAAATAACATTGTATGAAATTGTACGCTAAAAATCATATCAAATGTGTATAAAAAAAAAGGTATCGCTCAGGTGTTTTTTACTTTTTTATTTTTTTATCATGCACTTTCTTCAGATCAAAAACGTAAACTGAGCAAAGCAGGTCTGTGTCGGATATGTGTTTTGTCAATAGACACATTTGAGATATACCGTATATACTCGCGTATAAGCCGAGACCCCTAATTTCAACCCAAAATCCCAGGAAAAGTTATTGACTCGAGTATAAGCCTAGGGTGGGAAATACCTCATCCCCCCCCCCTGTCATCATCCAGACCCGTCATTAACATCCTCATCATCATCCCCTTGTCATCATCCCACACATCCCCCCCTTCATCATCCCCTTATCATCCCACACATCCCCCCTTCATCATCCCCTTATCATCCCACACATCCCCCCTTCATCATCCCCTTGTCATCATCCCCTTATCATCCCACACATCCCCCCTTCATCATCCCCTTATCATCCCGCACATCCCCCCCTTCATCATCCCCTTATCATCCCGCACATCCCCCCTTCATCATCCCCTTCATCATCCCCCACCCCCCCCTTCATCATCCCCCACCCCCCCTTCATCATCCCCACACCCCCCCTTCATCATCCTCTTCTCATCATTCGCCCTCAGTGGTCTTCAACCTGCGGACCTCCAGAGGTTTCAAAACAACAACTCCCAGCAAGCCCGGGCAGCCATCGGCTGTCCGGGCTTGCTGGGAGTTGTAGTTTTGAAACCTCCGGAGGTCCGCAGGTTGAAGACCACTGCGGCCTTCAACATCATCCAGCCCCCCTCTCACCCCCTTTAGTTCTGAGTACTCACCTCCGCTCGGCGCTGGTCCGGTCCTGCAGGGCTGTCCGGTGGGGAGGTCGTCCGGTGAGGAGGTGGTCCGGGCTGCTATCTTCACCGGGGGCGCCTCTTCTCCGCGCTTCCGGCCCGGAATAGAGGCGTTGCCTTGACAATGACGCAGAAGTACGTTGGCAATGAACGCACCTCTGCGTCGTTGTCACAGCAACGTGACTATTCTGAGGCCGGGCCCGAAGCGCTTAGAAGAGGCCTCCCCGGTGAAGATAGCAGCCCGGAACCACTATCCCACCGGACCACCTCCTCTCCGGACAGTCCTGCAGCACCGGACCAGCGCCGAGTGGAGGTGAGTACTGTACAGAACTAAAGGGGGTGAGAGGGGGCTGGATGATGTTGAAGGCCGCAGTGGTCTTCAACCTGCGGACCTCCGGAGGTTTCAAAACTACAACTCCCAGCAAGCCCGGACAGCCGATGGCTGCCCGGGCTTGCTGGGAGTTGTAGTTTTGAAACCTCTGTAGGTCCGCAGGTTGAAGACCACTGCGGGTGGGGGAGTTCACTCGAGTATAAGCCGAGGGGGGGTGTTTTCAGCACGAAAAATCGTGCTGAAAAACTCGGCTTATACTCGAGTATATACGGTAAGCATCAGACTCCCTGACACCAATACAGAAGACAACATGGGGTATTTATCATTGGATGTACCCTGGTTTGTTGTGTATGTTGGGCGCATATTTTCAATGCACCTTTTTGAGGTAGATGTTTTCCAAAACTCCTCTGTAGTAGAGCAATTCATGGTCACTTTTTCCCAGTGGTCATGAATTGATCATTTGCACATTTTGCAAATGTGTAAAATAAGTGCAAAAAAGAGCCGATCATTGTGCTGCTTAAAGTGCTTTTAACAACATTTTTGCATGACCTATATGGACTTGCACTGAATTTTTCATACTGCATGCACCTTTTTAATTAGGTGCAAGTACAACAAACACAATCCTCCACAAACAGTGTATAAAATCGCTTCAGCCTCACAAACACTGATAAATTCCAACCAATCCGTTTGTCGTCTTCAATAAAAGCCGTGTATTGGAAGTTTACAAAACCCAATCCTTTTCCTGTTAATTTAAAGATGTTTCTTATATGAAATTGTGTTAGTAAATACTAATTGACTTGCCTGTTTCAGGGTAAAGGAAATCGGGAGCACAATTTCCGGAAGAAAGGGATCAGATGACGCAATGACATTACAATCACAAAGGTTCCAGATCGGAGATTACCTAGACATCGCAATAACGCCACCCAACAGAGCTCCGCCTCCATCAGGACGAATGAGACCTTATTGATCTTTTATATATTTTTAAGTGGTTTTTTTTTTTTTTTTTTTTTGTAGACCACATCACTGAAAATAGTGTCCCCAGAATCTGTGTGACCCCTAAGTCTTCAATGAGTTTTTTTTTTTCTATAAAGTTTTTGGTTTAAAAATTGATCAATGTGTTTTATTTGTATGCACAATTTCCCTATAGCCCACAACGGCACCCTTGGAGAGACTTCATCTTCAGGACAGGAAATAATTTGCATATGGGGATGGAACCGGCCCCTTCTTCCCAGTTGTTTCCTGTCCTGCGGAGGAATGGGACAGGATCTCCATTCTATGGAAGAGAGTAAGCATTTAAGGATGGGGACTGTGGGGGCCGCGGTCAAACTTGAACTTACGGGGTACCTCTGCGGCGTAAGTCCTCGTTCAGGAGGCCGTACCGCAGGCCTGGTGCACCTCTCCCTGCACATGGCGCACAGCTCCCTACTCCTCTCACCCTCTGTCTCTGGGGGGATTAGGTCCCGACATACTCCTCAGGGCTCTGTTTATAGACCTCTTTGCCTCCAAAACAAACAGGAAGGTGACAGACAGGCCGCTGGCCACAGATGCCTTTTCTCAGAATTGGGGAGAGGGTCTTCTGTATGCCTTTCCTCCCACCAGACTTCTATCTAAGAAAAATAAAACTAGATAAGGCCACGGTAAAAGTTATTGCCCCTTCTGGCCAAGAAGGGTCTGGTTCACATGGCTCCAGAAGTTCTCCATTGTACCTCCCAGAATCTCCGAACCTTCTCAGCCAGGGCCCAGTGTTTCATATCTTCATCTGATGGCTTTGCTGTTGAAAGGAACATCCTAATTCGTAGGGAGCTTTCTGACCATGTGATCACGACCCTATTGGTCAGTCGTAAAAAGGTGACATCTCGGATTTACCTTAGAACCTGGAAGGCTTTTTGGGGGTTTGTGTGTTCCCCAGTTAATGTGTTGTAAGCCCCTAATATTCCTCTGCTAGGCAGGTCTGGACAAAAACCTCCATCCTAGCACCATTAAAGGGGTCCTCCGGCCCCAAGACATCTTATCACTAGAGATGAGCGAACTTATAGTAAATTTGATTCGTCACAAACTTCTCGGCTCGGCAGTTGATGACTTTTCCTGCATAAATTAGTTCAGCTTTCAGGTGCTCCCGTGGGCTGGAAAAGGTGGATACAGTCCTAGGAGTGTCTTCTAGGACTGGATCCACCTTTTCCAGCCCACCGGAGCACCTGAAAGCTGAACTAATTTATGCAAGAAAAGGCATCAACTGCCGAGCCGAGAAGTTTGTGACAAATCGAATTTACTGTAAGTTCGCTCATCTCTACTTATCACCTATCCAAAGGATAGGGGATAAGATGCCTGATTGCGGGGGTCCCGCCGCTGGGGACTCTGCAATCTAGCATGCAGCACCGCGCTGGAGCCTCTTGTGTTATGCCTCTTGACCACGGGGACGGAGAATCGTAACATCACGCCCCCTCCCATAGACTTTTATTGAGGGGGTTGGGCATGATGTCACTCGGGGGCAGAGTCATGATGTTACTATACGCCATCCCTGTGGTCGGGAGGTATAAAACTAAGAGCAAAATAAGGAGAAATGTCAAGACTATTATAAGGTGAGCGGCAGCAGATGTAGTGTGGATAGTGCTGTCTCTCCTGTATGTGGGACTCTAGTCTCAGTAGTCTCTTTATTTCTTTGCCACTATTTCATAACACTGAGATCCTCCAGTGCTTCCTGCAGTGTTTACAGGTGGGTGCTGCATGCTATATTGTAGGGGTCATACAATACAAGAATTTACGTGCACCACTGTGGTAAATGTAAACAATGACATTGGCTAATCCTCAACACTGATAAAATTGAGACATTCGCCAGTGTATCCTTATATGAAGGACATACCTGAGCCCGCACACCAACCCCAAGGTTTCTCAAAATGGTGCAGGACCTAACGCTAATCCTACCTGTGTGTGATAAGCAAAACGGGCCAGGGGCAATTACAGCAGCATTCGGTCAACTCCCAACCTCCTCCCAGATACCCTCCAGCGTGACTGAGCACACATGCAATGGGAGGGGGGAGGCAAGCTGAAAGCCCCACCTGAGTTGGCTCATATGGGTGCCCGGCCTCACAGGTGCTACCTTAATGCTGCCTTGAAGATATTCAAGGCGCATTAATTTTGGAGTTTACACACCTCCAAATATAAAATTTAAACAACAAAAAACGTGGTCTCAAATGGCTGGAGGTGCTCAACCCCAAATGCAGTTGTGCATTTATACTGGGGGAGCAGATCCTGCCCTTATAGTCCGTTGCTAGGGGCGATCCCTAGCATAAAAATGCATACAATGGAGGATGCCTGCAGCGGACTACAAGTGCCACAATAGAATCCTACACCAGATAAACGGTGTGGATGTGTAACAATTAGAATACAATACAGGAATATGGGTGCACTACTGTGGTAGATGTGAGTCGACCGAATGCCGTAATTGCCCACTGGCCCCTGTTTTGCTTATCACGCACAGGTAGGATTAGCATAGGTCCCACGCCAATTTGAGGAACCTTGGCGTTGGTGTGCGGGCTCTGGTGTGTCCTTCATATAAGGATATACTGGCGAATGTCTCAATTTTAACATCAGTGTTGAGGGATTAGCTAATGTCATTGTATACATCTACCACAGTAGTGCACCCATATTCCTGTATTGTATTCTAATTGTTACACATCCACACCATTTATCTGGTGTAGGATTCTATTGTGGCACTTGTAGTCCGCTGCAGGCATCCTCCATTGTATGCATTTTTATGCTGGGGATCGCCCTTAGCAACGGACTACAAGGGCAGGATCTGCTCCCCCAGTATAAATGCACAACTGCATTTGGTGTTGAGCACCTCCAGCCTTTTGAGACCATGTTTTTTGTTGTTTGTTTATATTGCAGGGGTCCCCAGAATCAGACCTCTTATCCCCTATCCTTTGGATAGGTGATAAGATGTCTTTGGGCCAGAGTACCCCTTTAACATTCAGGTTTCTGCACTTACTGCATTTATTGATTATAAGTTGGCTGAGCACCCTTGGGTTAAAATATTCATTAAAGCAGCAGTTAGATGGAACCCAGTAGTCAAATCATCTTCTCCTCCCTGGGATCTTAATTTAGTCCTGAATAGTTTAACTAGATCTCCTTTTGAGCCCATTCAATTGTCCATTAAGACTCTGACTCTTATGCTCACCTTCTTACTAGCCATAACATCAGCTAGGAGAGTGGGGGAGATTATGGGTTTCTCTATTAATGAAGTCTATTGGGGAGATTTATCAAAACCTGTGCAGAGGAAGAGTGGTGTAGTTGCCCATAGCAACCAATCAGATCGCTTCTTTCATTTTCCACAGGCCTCTTTAGAGGCCTGTGGAAAATGAAAGAAGCAATCTGATTGGTTGCTATGGGCAACTGCACCACTCTTCCTCTCCCCCTATATGACTATTCTTGAAGATAAAGTTGGTGTTATCTCCTGATCCTGCTTTCCTTCCCAAGGTTGTGTCAAATTTCCTTAGGGTCCCAAGTGGTTACATTACTTTCGTTTTGTGATAACCATAAAAATTATAGAGAAAAAAATGTTTCCGTTGCTTAGATGTTAAGATGTCTGCAACCTTACCTTGATGCTTCTAAAACTTGGAGAAAGTCTTCCCAACTCCTCCTCCAGTTTCAGGGTATAAGGGGAAGGCGGCTTCTTCTAGAATGGTAGCCAGATGGGTCAAACAAGCTATTCACTTACCCTATTCAGAAGCGGGTGTCATAACACCGGTGCAATATCCACTTTTTGGGCAGCAGAGAGGGCTTTAGCCTCCCTAGAACTCATTTTTAAAGGGGTTCTCCACTGCCCTGTCTTCCGGAGCTCCGCTCGCAGCGTCCGGAAGTTTATTACTGTGGGCTTCCGTGTTAATTGACGTCACGCCCACCCCCCCACTGCTGAGTGGTAATAACAGTGGATCAATGTGGTCTCACCTGCATAATACAGTAAGTTGTCAAAAGTGAGAAACTTGCTTTTTAAAAAGGGTTGTTTGGGACGGGAGTGTTTTTGTATATATTTCTGGGGCTGCAAGGAATATAAAGCTGCATACTTACCCAACCTAGTCCACCACCACTGCCAGTCTCCGTTGCGGTCCTCTTTAATTGTAGTTCCTGTGCCATGCAGACAAGAACTGTCCACTCAGTGTAGTGATTGACTTAGTGGGCAGGTCCTGTCTGCACATCATAGAGACTACAAAAAGGACAGTGGCAGAGACTGGACTCTAGTAAAACTAAATCAACTACGAGTACCTATAGCCTCTTGACAACCCTTATATAGCGAAACACCTCGAGGGAGGGCATGATCAAACTATTTTAAAACCTACTGGGGGAGATTTATCAAAACCTGTCCACAGGAACAGGATCAGATCGCTTCTTTCATTTTGAGTCCTTGATAAAGAGTAAAGAAGTGATCCGATTGGTTGCTATGAGCAGGTTTTGATAAATCTCCCCCGCTGTGAAGTTAACATCGGAGATCTGCTAACCAGTTTGATAGGGTACATGTGATATTTTATCTGATGACTAATAAGAGTTAAAATAAATAAAAAAAAGGGGGGGGGGATTAAATAGGGGTTTTGTAACTTTGGGCTGCAGCCCTGGGGTTTTTAGTATTTATTCTTGTTAAACTAGCAGCAGAGGGGGCCACAGTAACATTAAAAAAAAATGCTCCCTGCCTGGAAAACCCCTTTCCTGCTATGGACACCTTTGCACTGACATTTATTACTTGTTCATTTGCTGTCTAAATGCAAAATTAAGCAGCTGCCTAAGGGTGTATTCACACTACATGTTTTTTAATACTATTGAGTACAAAGCCATGAATGTATCTGGAAAGAGAAGTTTGTCTTTTCATTAGAGAGGTCCTTCATATATAATCAGTTTTATTTTTATTTTTTTTGCAACCTCTGTAATTGAAAGTAAAAATCAGAGTGTTAAAGGGGAACTTTGGGACTTAACTTGTTATTCCCTACCCACAGGTTAGGGGATAAGTTTCTGATTGCAGGAGGTCCAACCACTGGTGCCCCCTCTGATCTCCTACCCGTCGCCCTGGCTCTCCTCATGCAGCAAGCGGTGGCCGACGCTCCCTCCTCCATGCATCGACCCCCTGCCGCCACGTGCACAAGGAGAGTTGGTATTCTAAAAACAAATCTTCAGAACATAGAGTGCTGGGCAGGAGATCCCCTTTAAAACACCCTCAATAGTGTTCTTAAAAAATTTCTTACCACTTTGCTGAAGTACAATCTGTGTACATAGGGGGAGATTTATCATTTTAAAAAAAAGTTGCTGAGTTGCCTATAGCAACCAGATTACTGTGTGTGTAAAAAATATATATAAAATATATATATATACACATACACACACACAGAATATATTGTGCCTATTTCCTTTAAGACCACCCCCACAGAAGACCACTTTTGATTGCAATTGTGGTTGGTCTTCTCAAAGAGGTTTCACTGTAATTGGTTTTGAAGGTTTAAAAATGTCATCCCAAATTAACAAAGTGGAGCTTAAATGGCCACCATCACCAAAACTATATTTTTAAAAATAATAGACCCATAGAAACTAAGTATATGTCTAATACTCATTCATAATTTTTTGCCTAGATTCCCTTAGAAAACTGCTCCTATAAAAGTGGCCTCTAGAGGTCCTCATAAAATGTCCCACCCCTGTTATTATGGTCTTTTCAACGTTAGCAACATCAGCGGAATACAGGATGTGGCTTTATAAGTCTGTGTGCTCTCCTTGTGTGAGGATCTCCAAACACAGAGGGCAGAGGAGAGCGGGCAGTGTGTGAGCTGCTGTGATTGGCTGAGAGGAGGCCACACACCCCCACCTCTCCACAGCATCAAGTGAGAGAAGGAGAAGGATTCAGTGCATAGCTCCATCCATAGAACAGAGGAGAAGGAGGAAGTGTGACAGCATCTACACCCTCATACAGCAACATGTACACCAGTAGTAAGGAGATGGGGAGGGGGTTTGTTACAGTGTGCCAGACCAGTAGTAAGGAGATGGGGAGAGGGTTTGTTACAGTGTGCCAGACCAGTAGTAAGGAGATGGGGAGAGGGTTTGTTACAGTGTGCCAGACCAGTAGTAAGGAGATGGGGAGAGGGTTTGTTACAGTGTGCCAGACCAGTAGTAAGGAGATGGGGAGAGGGTTTGTTACAGTGTGCCAGACCAGTAGTAAGGAGATTACATGAGGAGGACAGCTGACAGCTCAGTGACACAGTGAGGGAGGAAGTTCCATCATGTACAGTGAGGGCAGAAGAGGGACACTCCCCCTGCCTGAGAGGAGATGGAAATTCTGTGTGATCTGATTTTAAAAGAAATACAGAAGCTAGACACAAAAGTTATATGTACATGACCAGGATGAGTTACTGAGTAACATAACTTTTTTTTTCTTTAAAGAAAAAGAAGTTGATAAAGAAAGCTCTTCTGAATAAAAGCTGCTGGGAGCTGTAAATCCTCTTCATTGTAGAGGACAGGAGCTTCTCCAGGGTCCCAAATAAGTAATGAAGAGCCTGTACAGACATTGATACGCACATGGGAAGTTTATTTGTGGATAGATGCTCTTTAAACATGGATAATGCTTGAGAAATATTTACAAAATCTTTATATAAATTACTAAATCTGCTAAATACAAAGGTTACATTTCATTTCCTATTTGTAA